>NC_029786.2:62274455-62287281 GCF_000816755.2 Arachis ipaensis
TTTTCTAGAAAAAAAAAATATATATATATATATATAGTCTTTATTTTAAAATAAATATACTTTAATATTTTTAAAGTCATGAAAAAAAAAACTTAAAACTGGAAAAGAGAAACTTGAAACTGAAAAGCTTGGTAGATCTTTAGGTTGTTATTATCTACTTTTTAGCTTTTTTATAATTATATTCAATTAACGAAAGACTAATAACCTTCCATTATATGACGTAGGACAAGCATATGCATTATTAAATTGCATAGTGGAATAAAATATATAATAGTAAGATTGATTTTGACTAGGTATTAATTTATGCAACTATTTCTAAGATTTTATAAATATTAATTGATCTGTTCATAAGAATTCAGCCTAATATCCAAAGAATAAATTGGCAAAAGTTAATTTTTAGTGTTAAAAAAAAAATCGAAATAATAATTAGTCACTAGCATAATAGAAAGTTGATATATTGACATAGCACCAACTATTTTAGATTTCATATGTGTGAGCAAAAACATAGTTGATTCATGTAAAAAGTTATAGCTATTAATATTGAATTGAATATGTCTCCGTGATGGATAAAAAAACAATTAGAATTAACTGAGAAAACATGCCATCACTACTAGAAAACTAGTTATTACAGACGAATATTTCCGACGGATTTTATCCCATTGAAATACAGACGAAATTTCAGAGGGATTTTTTTGTCGAAAAATAAAAAAAATAGATTAGCATAAATTACAGACGGAAAAAAGAATCCGTCTATAATTCCGTCAGAAAAATTAATTTTTTTTTTCGTGGAATGGTTACAGACGGATTTTCCGTCTGTAATTATGCAGACAGAATGCGCGTTTTATTAAATTATTACAGACGGAAAATCCGTCTGTAATTTAAATTTAATCCGTCGGAAATATTGAAAACCCTAATTTTATCACCTCCCATTCACACTCCATTCACACTCTATTTGAACTCTTTGCCCACATCCTTCGAGCTCTTTGCCCTGCAGCCCGCCGCCCACAGCCACCGCAGTCTCTGCCGCCACTGCAGCCACGCAACCCCCGCATCAGCCCCGCAGCAGCACAGCCACCGCAGCCCCTACACAGACACAGCCTCCACCGCCACCATAGAAGATCTATCGCCGTCGTAGGAAGCTGTGTTGCCGTGATTGGAAGCTCCCTCGCCGTCGTTTGGAAGCTCGTTGGCCGTCTCCTCTGTTCGAGCGCTCTCCTTCTCTCTCTGTGTCGCCGTTGTGTTTCTGCCACTGCCCTTCTTCCTCGCAGCCGGTGAGTAAATGCTCTTTTTCTCCAGTGTTGTGAACAGCTCCTTTTTCTCCAGTGTTGGATTTGGAGTATATGTATGCTTATTACTGAGTGAATCACATTGAAAGTGTAATGCACAGTTAGTGCTTGACAAAATGCCTAGCTGGGTTTTGCTGTTCATTTTGATCATGCTTAGGTGTATTTATGTGTGCTTATATGGTTTCATGGTTTATGTGTCTTTCAAAGCAATTATTAATTGGGAGTCGTAAAAAATTCCTCTGATTCTTCCAATGATTCTTCCAATTCTGTAATTCACAATCTAATCGGGAGATCTCATCATTTTTATTGGCCACTTCAAGTTTCAGCATTTCTAGAGCCTCAAATGCAACACCCTTTTCATATTTTAGGGTGTTTTCCACCTGCAAGAGTTGCTCTTTCAAAACAAGCTGGCCTTCAGACGATTCGTCTAGCATTTTCTTCAGTCGTTCAAGCTCTTCCTCTAATGCTAAACATTCTCTTGCCATAGCCTTCTGTGAATCATCTTTCAATCTCATATGCTCTGTACTGAGACAAAGCAAATCTTCATTCTCACTGATACAAACTGCTTTATCAGTTTCTGCCAAAAATGATTTGGAGTCAGCCTCTGCAAGTTGCGATTTAAAGATCAAGAGTTCCATATGTTTCTTTTCAATTGCACAAAAACATTTTTCAAGTTCTGTTTGAAGCTCCCTTATTTCTTGTTCTTTGGTGTTCAGTGTAGACTTGAAAGTACTGATATCTGCTTCCATCTTTTCCACTTGACAACTCCATTCTGATTCCTTAGACTTGAGCACCAAGGACTGCAAGGTGCTCTCTCTCTCTCTCTCTCTCTCTCTCTCTCTCTCTCTCTCTCATATAATGGAAATGGGACTTACTACTTTAATTGTTTGTTCTTGTTTAGATGCTGAGGTGCAATTTTTTCTTTTTCAGCTTAACTTCCCTTCAAATATGAAATTAGATTTCCTCTGAGCTAATTATCCACTTGGAATTCCATTTGCTTTTTTCTTTTATTTTTTTTTCATTTTATGTTTCATCTAATGTTTGTTCATTCTTTGGGTTTATGGTTGTAAATCAAGTAAAAAGTTTACTTCTATGTGCAGTTTCTTTATTTGTGTTTGTTCTTTATATTTTTGTTCCTTGATTAATAATATCACTAAAAAAGACCCACTTGCACTAGTTTAATATAAATTTAATTAGGTCACATACACTATAGGATAAGCATCACAAAAGAAACCTATTAGCAATGTTTACTCCCGTTTGTTTTTTCTGACTATTTTTGAGCTTTTAACATGAATCAATGTTAACAGCCACAACAGATTGTTCTATTTTATATTCACCAGATTTTGCGGACATATCTTTGACTTCTTTTATGGCAATCAAAATTTATTGCTCAATGATATCAAAGGTTATTTATTAGAATAATCTTTATAAACTGTGACGTGTATAATCTAACTTCTTATATACAAAATTTATCACAGTTATCTTCTTTCCAACAATATAGCGGAGGGGGAGGAAGAAAGAAAAGGAAAAAGGAAAAACCATGGACTCAGTGAAATTAAAATGTTAAAAATGTCAGAATTTTATATATATAATTTTGGATTGAATTTTACACACGTTCCAGTTTTAGCTCCAACACAACTAAAAGTTGTGGCCTGCTCAAGAACGCCCTTTCTAAGATATATAATAAGTTGATGAAAAAAAAAAATTACAATGTTTTATTTTATTTTTCGACACTTAAAAATAATTAGTATATATTTGGAGTTATCATCATTAGTTCTATCTCTCACTTATTTTAAAAATATCTCTCTGTTTTGTGTTTTTCTTTTCGATCTGAAGAACTGGCTGCATGCGGGTGGTGCTTCACTCTTTCATGTTTCAACACTTAACCCAAAGATTTTACTCAGGTAAAGATGTATTTTTATAAAGATGGTAATTAAAATGTTAACACTTAACATATATTATATTAAATAATTTAATACTTTACATAAAGATATTTTATGTGAGTAATAGTCATGATATACGTTGGGTTTGCTTGCTTAGTTTACCACTTTCTTCATTCTTTGATATTTTTATTTGTCTTAACAACACTTTTTCAAAGTCTATTCTGACCCTCAATATTGGGCTACACAACAACACAATCTTTGTTCAAGTTGAGAAGGGTGTGCTAAATCAAGCTGTCTAAATCAAATTATTCTAAAGTCCTAATAAGAGTGTGAGTTTGTGTTTTTAATTACAATACATATAATAAGTCAACAGGAATTTGTTTCCTTTTATTTGTTTCCTTTTCTTATTTCTTTCATTAAAACTATTAATTATATAATCCATCCATACTTTGCGGCATCACCATGGGACCTGTGTTTCGTTGAATTTTCTTCTCGATTTTTATATATTATTGTTGGTTACAAATTAAATTACCAGTAATATCAGCTAATAATCTATTTCGTAAGGTATTACTAACTATGATAATTTTACCCCATAGAATGACAGTTGTAAGCATAGTTTTTCAAATAAATTTAAATGGTGTTAGGTTTGTATTCCAACACTACAAGAAAATAAGCTTTCTGCCACGCTTTAAAAGCGTACCGAAAAGTGCAAAAAAACGTGCCGATAGCTTTTCGCCACGCTTTTTGAGCTATCGGCACGCTTTTGAAAGGGTCACATCTGTCAGCGTGCCGGTTGCCCTATCGCCACGCTTTTGTGAATCTATCGGCACGCTTTTCTTGTTGGCACGCTTTCATTTCTTGTCACGCTTAAAAAGCGTGGCCATAGGTCTTAACCTATAGGTACGCTTAAAAAGCGTACCGAAAAGCACGCATATCGCCACGCTTTTAAAACGTCCCAAAATATATGCTTTGAGTACTCTTTAAAAGCGTACCGATGGAGAAAGATATGGCTACACTTTTTAAATGTGCCAATATGGTTAAACATACGGCTTTTGATATTAAATTTAGCTTAAATATGAATATTGAGTTTACATTAAATACTTTTGATTCTAAATTATAATTTGTTATATTTTTTAAGAATATTAAATAACTAATTATTAATACAATGTAAAAACTGTAAAATTAATCAAATTATCTTAAACTAATTTTGTTAAGTATAATTTGGTAACATAAAAATTAGGTGTACTTTAACAAAGTTTTGTGATTTAAAAATAAACAAATTATTAAAAAAATACATATTTTGTAATGAAAAAAAATATTGGAAAAAGAAAAAAAAATATTGAATGGTGAAAAAAATAAAATCACAAGTCATCTTAAAATTTAGGATTAAAAATAAGTTAAGTGTAAAAATTTGAAAACTTATCATTTAGGGTTAAAATTTGAAAATTTAGGGAAAAAAAAGTTAAGTGTGAAAAAAACATAAGTGGGAAACTAAATTTTAGGGGAGAGAACTCTATCGGCACGTTTTTTTACGGTGCCAAAATAAACACACTATAGCCACGCTTATAAAGCGTGCCGATTTCCTTCTATGGCCACGCTTTTTAAGCGTGGCAAAAAAATGGGTGGCCAAATTTTGAATCAGTGGCCACCCACTATAAAAGCGTGCCGATTTCTATCTATCGCCACGCTTTTCAAGCGTGGCAGTAAAAAAGCGTGGCCAAATTTTAAGTAAGTGGGTACCCTCGTAAAAGCGTGCCGATTTCTCTCTATGGCCACGCTTTTCAAGCGTAGCAAAAAAAAACGTGGCCAAATCACAAATGAGTGGCCACCCTCATAAAAGCGTGGCCATAGACCACTTTTCGGTACGCTTTAAAAGCGTGACAAGAAAAAAGTGTGCCGACAGGCCTTTTTTCTTGTAGTGCAACAAAAATCTCAATTTAGATGTTAATGTTAGGAACCTTGGGTGGAGGCATGCACGTTTATCTGTGATTGATTAATTTCCATGTGGCAAGTGATTAGTTGATGAGAATGATGGATCATGATCCCTGTGATAAAACTTCTCATTAAGTCAACTCTTCCTATGTACATATGTTTCTCTTACCCGTGATTACACACCCGGCCCCTTCAACTAACTAAATATTTTCCTTCAATTTGTGCTTTAATTTTCCCGGTCAACCAAGCTAACATTATTAATCTGTGTGTGTCTCATGAACTGAAACTTGTTCACATTTGTTCACCTCATTTTTCTTGGGTTTACTTATGTGCTAAGCTAGTATATCTTTGTTCAGCTGTACTATTTTGCTAATTGATTAGACATATTACTATCCATATATTCACCTATTTATTTCTCTTACACCTCTCCCTTATCTTCATTACTATTATTTCTTTCATTTTCATTTTCCTATTCTTAGCCTCCTTAATTAAGTAGTCATTCAAAATAATATATATTTTAGTAAAAACTCATTTACAGATTGATAATAATGTAGCTGAAATTTAAGTTTCTTAATTAATTTTTTTTAATACTACTTCACAAGATCGACGGCTTAGAATTCAGCTGTCTCTCTGCTCCAAGTGACAGTCAGTGAGGTTAGTAAGCACACCCTAATTCTCAAAAAATTCTGTGTGATTTGTTTATCTATAATGGTTGTGATTTTGCCATAATAAATTACCAAATTGCCATAGCATTATTCTCTTGGAATATGGTAAGCTTGTCTCATCTCTGCCTAACATGTGAAACTTTTGCATCAAATTATTCAAAGTGAAATGGTTTTTGAAACTCTGAAGTTTATTATCTGGCATGTCCCCATTACTCATCATGTAGTGTTCATGTCTCCCCTTCCTATTATCAGAATCTCCTTCATCATGTAGTATTAATCTTGTTTTTGCTTTTAGCATATCATAAAGAATGTTGATACTAATATTTAGCTCAATATTCTTGGGACTATTAAACTGTTCTTGCTGTTTGTGAAGATTTCTTGTGAAAATTCAGCCTCATTTTTGCTTGTGACTATTATTGGAGTTTTCTATTGTTTGAATTTAAATATATACAATTTGATTAGAAAAGTTTTGTGCAAAATCTGAAAGTTTTCTATTAAGTAATATGCATGGCTATTTGTCTTAATAATAATAATATAATTGATATAATCATTGTGCAATAGGAGAAGTTTATAAAAAAGTTGGCAGAAGTTCAGGCTCAACATGCCGAGGCTCAAGCACAGGGAATGAAGCTACAACCAATTGATGAAGACTTGATTTGGGAGGAAGTGTGTGGTGGGCAAAAGAAGAATCGAGTTTATGGAAAAGGGTCATTCTTTGCTAGCTCTATCAAGTCTGGAACCACTTCTGCCAATTCTGTATCTAGAAGAGCACCAAGAAATCAAAATTCTGTTCCTAATTTGCGAGAACAGATTCATAATCTCAATGAAGAACTTTTTCAGCGTGTTACTCAACAAACAGATGAGCGTATTAGTAAGTTGTTAGATACACGCTTGGCTCCTTTGGAAAAGACTCAAAAGAAATTAGAAAAGTTAGAACGGGCAATTGGAAAGGCCAAAAATCTATTTTACCTTACAGACAGATTTACAGACGGATTTTCTGTCTGTAATCATGATTTTCCAAAGTTTAAATTACAGACGGAAAATCTGTCAAAAAATCCGTCTGTAATTACAGACGGAAAATCTGTGGGAAAATCTGTCTGTAATCACAGACGAAAAATCCGTCGAAAAATCCGTCTGTAATTACGGACGGAAAATCCGTCGGAAAATCCGTCTGTAATTACAGACGAAAAATTCGTCGGAAAATTCGTCTGTAAGTTTGTCGCCGCCAGGAAATGGAGGGAGAATTTACAGAGGAAAAATCTGTCGGTAAATCGTAAAAATCCGTCGGTAATTTTCCGACGGAAAAAAAATTCGTCGGTAAATAATTTCCGACGGGACTTTTACAGAGGGACAAAATCCGTCGGTAATTTCGTCGGTAACCAAAAATCCGTCTGTAATAAAGACTAAATCTGTCTGTAAATCTGTCTGTATTTATCCATTTTCTAGTTGTGCATGGGGGAACTTGACTTTGGAAAAGGACCACATAAGAAATTGACAAGAATGAATGGGAAGTATTATTATTTTTATTTCCTTTTGCATGCTACCTATCTTTTTATAATGCAGTTAGAAACAATCTCACCTGTCTTCTTCTTTAGAATGTTTCTCTTTGGGAAGATATAAATTTGCGTTGGGATACAATTTTGCTTTTGGCTTCTCCTAGACATTTTTATCGTATAAGTTATTTTCGTACTATGAAATTGTGAGTGCTATGAAAGTAAGTGGAGTAGGAAGTTTATTTCGTTTTTTAATTCTTCAATTATAATAATAAGTTTTACTTAAGATTTGGTCGAGTAAATTTTTTATTTTTTAAAAATTTATTTTTAAAATATAACTTTTAATTATCAAGTGTGTATATAACTCAGTTTTATTTTAAATATTTAAAATAAATTTAATTTTATTCTTCTAGTGAAAAATAGTGAGTAATGACTGCTTTTGAAAAGATGTATGTTGATGTTTTTGGATCTCCATATGTTTGAAGCTATTGTGTTCAGGGTTTACCAAAGACAAAAAAAAAAAAAAGAGTTGCTGAGTTGGTGTCTATTATTTGATTTCTATGAATCTATGGTGATATGATAGTTTTTGGTAGTACATCAAAAATGCAACTTTTAATTTCTTTCTCACTTTAGACCAACCGATCTCAGCCCACGATTTTGTTTATTATGTTCGATCACACCCTACAATTAATTTCATATGTCATTTGTTTTTTATATGGTTCAAATGTCACTTGTTAATCACTATTATTGCCAGCTGCTTGATAAAAAACTGGGACCCACAAAAGTGTTTTAAGTTCTTCTGTTTTGAATTTAGGTTTTGAATTAGGTATAAATGAGTTTAATTGCTCTTTGGGAAGATATAAATTTGTTTTGGGATACAATTTTATTTTTGGCTTCTCCCGGGCATTTTTACCAAAAGGCCTGCTACACATACAAGTTTTTTTGGTTTACAAGTCTTACAAGTCCAATAAAATATACGCATTACACTTAATTAATGCATTACACACTTCCACATTCAAGAGTAAATAAAACGCACGTTATTCAACAACTTCCTGTTTCCAAAGCACGCTACTCACCATGCATTATGAACGACTCTTCTTCTTCTTCCTCCATGAAAACAATTTTCTTGCCAAATTTGAAGATAATGGAACTTCAGAAATACACCCAAACAATTACAGAAATACACCCCAACGATTACAGGAATACACCCAAAGGATTACAGAAATACACCCAAACGGTTACAGCAATTCACCCAAACAATTATAGAAATACACCCAAAGAATTACAGAAATACACCCAAAATTCGTTGAAGTACACCTTATGCATATTTCAGAACTCTTTCTCTTTCTTCTCCTCCTCTTCTGCTGCTTCTTCTTCTTCAAAAATGATTTCAGAGCTTGATGTCAAAAAACAATGGAAATTGAGAATAACGAAGAAAGAAAAAAGAGAGAAAAGCACATAAATGAAGAAGAAGAACAGAAAGAGGAAGAAGAACGTGCAGCAAGAAGAAGAAGAAGAAGAAGGAGAAAGAGAAGGCAAGAAACGAAAGAAAAGAAGAAGAAGTGGAAGAGGAAGAAGAACGTGTAAGAAGAAGAAGAACGAGAAAGAGAAAGCAAGAAACGAAAGAGAAGAAGAAGAAGAAGAAGAGGAAGAGGAAGAAGAACGTGCAGCAAGAAGAAGAAGAAGGAGAAAGAGAAGGTAAGAAACGAAAGAAAAGAAGAAGAAGAAGAGGAAGAGGAAGAGGAAGAAGAAGAAGAACGTAGACCTTGCATTGCATTTTTGGGTTTATTCGTTAATTAACTTGTAAAGCATACAAGCCCTAATAACTTGTATGCAGAGCTTTTCTGTATTACCAATTGCAATATGAATGTTTCCATTTCAGAAATGCATGATTATTTGGGCAAACCTGTTGCATATTTATCCTGCCATTTTGATGTAATGTGGGAATTTATGAAAACCACTGGCCCTAAACTACTGAAGCATTTGTGTTGAAATGTGGATGTGTCTCTATGGTAATATTATTGTTATGAAATGAATGAAGTTCTTGTTTGAAATAATCAAATTAAATTTGGGTTCTAAATCTCATGTCATGCCATTTCAAGGTTCATTTACTACTCTTCTGCTGGTGTCTATCTCAAATCTGATCTATTGTCTCATGTCGAGGTCAGTTTATACTTTACAAACATTATGTATTAGTGCAGGATCCAAAAAAGGGTCACACCTGAAGGATGTTAATTAAATACTAATACTTGTTAAAAGAAAATCATAGGTTGATGCAGTGGATCCAAAGAACAGGCATAAGGGAAAGCTTGAGACAGAGAGCTTGCTGCAATCAAGAGGTGTTAACTGGACTTCATTAAGGCTCTCATTTTCAAGGTAGCATCCTCATCCTCCATATTTACTATTAGTATTTAGTACTACTATACTGCCCTGTATCTGATTTGCAACTTACAACTACATTTCGACTCCATTCTAGTGCTAAGTGGTAACTTACTTTAATTACAGTAATTAATTAATAATTAATTGTTAGTACTTCTTATATAATTGAACTGCTCCATTTTCATTGCATATTATATAATATTGTTTGTGGTAATCAAAATTGCTTTTGTCATTCTATGGTTTGTATTTGGTTCTTCTTGTCTTGTGCATCCTGTTGGGCATGTGGGGGCACTCTATCACTACTCATTCATTCAATCTAGCTGCACAATATAGGATAAAGTTTTACTCATCACATGCACGGCAACACCTTAACTGCAGCTGTGATTTTTGATGAGATTCCAGAAGACGTTAAAGAGGTTTTCTTAACGGGTGCTACTTCAAAGCTCGGCAGAGCTATTGCGCTTTATCTCTGCCGAAAGAAAGTTAAATTCTGGTAATGAGCTTTTCCATTTATTCTCAATCTGTTATTGCCTTACATCTTACAATTTTCATTATTAGTGTTTTAAATAAAGGCATGTATGACTGTTTTGAGTGATAAGAAAGGTTCCATTTCCATTTCTTGCATCATTCTCCACTTGAGTATATACATAAGCTGCTAGTTATTCTACTCTCTGATCTTCACTAAAGTTGAAATTGCTACAATGAGTACTGGTGAAATTTAGTGTTCAATCTCCACTTGAATACTTGATCCTCTCAATTCTATAAAGAATTCTTACATGACTTAATAAAAAAAATTAGCATGTTGTACTTGTCATTTTTCCTGTATTTGCCATTGATTACAATTTTCTGATAGCTTTGACAAAGAATTAGTTGAGGAATCCAGAAATAGAAAAATTTTAAGTATTTTTACTATTTTCAATGCAATTTTTTTTTCTTATGGTTTCTTAATCAGTTCCATTAAGGGAACTAAAAAGATAACAAATAAAAATAAATGTTATACCTCTGTAGAAGCTCATTATGCTGCTGTGTATGAGCTATAGAAAATTTCTTCTCTGTAAGTGCTACAATTTACGGCCTCTTATATCTAGTTGAGGGAATAAGTAGCTTAAATTTCAGTTGGCATATAAAATTTTCAAGGTTTGAAAGGTAAATTCAGCATGCTTGCTGTATTCGGAGAAGTAGAAAAGAAGAATGCATGGAGTGCAATCTTTGACGTGGAGGATCCGAGATCAAAAGTCCCACATTATAAAGGAAAGTTTTTGAAATCTTTCCTAAACTAGTCGTCGCAGCGATGAGCTAGTCAAGCAGATAAATACATTTTTTTAGGATTAGTATAAGGACTAAGTTTTTTATGTACATAGTATCATTTTTTTTATATGGAATGTTCATAGAGTTTAAATGTTATAAGTATTTGTTTTTCTTTTTATTTGCATCACGAAGCAAACTTGTACAATAATTATTGATTAATGAAAGAGGCTATAAAAATTTTATTTTGTGAATTTGTGAATTTAATTAAATATTTCATGTTGTAGTAATTAATTTTAGTATATTTATATTATATATAATATAAAATAAAAAATAAAAAAGTATAATATAATTAAAAAAAATGTTACTAAAGAGCTTTTGTAACATTTTTTAAGTGTTACAAAAAATATCTATGGTAACATTTTTTGAAGTGTTACATAAAATATCTATTGTAACATTTTTTAAGTGTTACAAGAAATATCTATGGTAACATTTTTTTAAGTGTTACAAAATATATCTATTGTAACATTTCTTTAAATATTACTAAGAAAGATTTATTGTAACATTTCTCATAATATTACTATAGAAGATCTATTGTAACATTTTTACTAAATATTATTAAATCTTTTAAAAAATGTTAGTAAAACTCTTTAGTAACATAGGGTATATTTAACATTTGTTAAAATGTTACTAATATACATAGGTAACATTTTAATATGATTTGGTAACATTTTTTAAATATTAATAAAAGTCAATTATGTAGTAGTATTAGTTTTTTTATTTTGTCATTTTAGTTTGAAGCCTTGTTAAATTTTTGTTTACCTTTAATGAATTTGATTTTTATGTTTCATTCCTGTATACTTGAGATATTATTGTTACTTTTTTAAATTGGGTAGTTATAAATTTTATTATTATTACAATTTATGAAGCTTTATTTTTATGCATTAAAAGTATTTAATGAAATGACTCATTTAGTTATGGAGTAGATTTTTTATTCTTGACTTGAGTTGGGAATTTAGATGATTTTGAGTTACTAATTTTTAAGTTAATTGATAATTAGGAGATGTTAATTAATCTTATTTTTATTGGCATTAACCTTTAACTAAAATCAATTAGTAAGTTAGTTAAAACTTGTTGATTAAGGTTAAATAAGCCTAATTAACTTTTTTCAATTTATAGATATTGATAAATTAGGTTTATTTTTGGTAATTATCATGTTGTAGTTAGTGACAAAGATAATGATCTTAAACCGCAACCATTGCCAAGGCTTTTTCAGATATTGAATTCATTTTCTTTTTCTCTAGTGATTGCTTTAATTACTCTTAGTTTGATCTCTTTGCTATTTAATCTATAATTGTGCTTCTAACTACTTGTAATTTAAACTTTTGTCAATTATAATCAAAACTCCGTTTTTTCATAGCCATTGATTATGCACTATATTGTGATTCCAAAAAAAAATGATCCAAGATTAAAACTCCTAGTATTATTTTGAATTCAATTGTAATATCATTTTAACTAAACTTTAATAGTGTCAACTTTCAATTTGAACTATCTACAACGAATTTGAGCTTTTTAATCTTAAAAATTTTTAAACTGGTATTTAACATTTATTAAGTATAGAGAAATCAATAAACTTAACAACTCAATTCGAAAATATATCTTAATTTTGAGTTAGTTTAAAAATGTTATCAAACAAACACAAACTATCTTAAGATATACAAATATGCAATTTGGAGTAAGATATAAAATATTAACTGTCTAGGTTAAATTTTTGAAATCTCTTCTAAAAAAGAAAAATTATAGAAAAATAAAGTGTTAATAGTGTTATTTTAGTTCAATGCTTCACCACCTTGCCTGTATATTCAAGAATAAAAAAAATACTTTATCGTTATTTATAAAAGAAGTTCAGGTAAGAGATAAATAATATTTTGGTTGTAATTATA
>NC_029786.2:62288163-62290533 GCF_000816755.2 Arachis ipaensis
AATAAAAAATATTACTGTAATTTTAATTATATTTTTTAAATATTATAAAAATTTATAATCACCGGCGTCATTAAATAATTATAGCCATTTGTAATATTAGTTTAATTTGGTATTTATTATAGGCGGGCACACCTTACTAGAGAATGAAGGTGAATATTATTAGTTGAGGAGACTTGTACTTTGTGGTTTGTACTGCATGTCAATCGATTAACCTAAATAGAGAAGTACAACAATACCATATTGTACTCTCTGTGATTTGTTGTACTACATAATTATGCTTCATATTCAAGGAATAAATTCGGCAAGAAGTGGACTGCGCATACGTTTGATGAATATTGAATGATGAGCCCACTTCGCATTATCACATGCATAACTGTTTTCTGAACTAAAATGTCTTTTTCTTTAAAATAAAATAAAATAAAATAAAATAAAAATAGAAAATTAAACAGGCTGAACTATATAGTCACTCCAATTTGTTAAGAAATATACATCCATATATCACTAACCGTGACAGAAACTTTTATCTATGTTTAATATTCTAAGATTTAATTATCAATGTCGTTAATATGCCAGCATGATTATGATATTTAACTTCATTTAATATTATAATTATTATTGATCATCTTAACTAATTTTAGATAAATTTATATATATTAATTATTGAATTTAATTTTGATAAAAACTGTCAATATAAAATATTTTTATACATGTATTGAATCAAATAATAAAATATCAACAAAAATAATTATATTTTACATTGAGTGAATAAATGGTTATCAAAAAATAAATATAATTAAACGATTGTATAAACATTTTTATCAGTTCATTTAAATTAAACTATTAATTATTTTTAAACTATCATGTGGTTTCATTTGCGTATACATCCGTCCCAAGTTACAAGTTTTATCAGCAGAACACAATTATCTTCTCAAAAGTTTGCCACCAAAAAAGACGTTACCTTCTTCAGTGGTTAGAGTTGGCCCACCAAATACAATTCTGTTGTGGGAATACTTCTGAGTTTTCCCTCATCGCTCAGTAATACCTCATTGCCATTGCCACCATATAAATCACACCACCGCCATAGCCACAGCCATTCCATTCCAACTGTGTACTCGTCTTCATTTTTCTTTGTTGGGCTATTTCAGTTCAATACCCCTAACCATGTCTTCCCAGGTATGAACATGTTTAATTTCTTATTTTCTTTCTTCTCCCCTCTATGTTTGGTCTTCAGTTGTCTCGCTCCTTTTCCTCGTGATTTGTTCTCTCCTGCATGTTCTTGCTTTTTATCTTGACTCTGTCATTCTTTTTTTATGTTTATGCTCAACTTGAGAGCTTTTGAGTTGAGAAACAAGGAACTAGCATTGTTGGTTGTTTTTATTAACCAGTTTCTGGTATTCCTCTAGCTTTTTTAAGGATTGAAAATTACTTATTTAATAACCACTTTTCTTGTATATATACATTTTTGTCCTTGTATGATATTCAACATGAGCTACAACGCGCTTGTGACGAAATCAGCATATTTTTTTCCTATAGTTGAAAATAAGGGTTAAACCTTCAAAAAGCATGGAGCAAATATTTCAACAACATCTCAAAAGAAAAAGATCTTACAAATATACACTTCACAGGAAGAAAAAAAAGAAATGATTTAAAATGTTTTTGCTATTCCTTTTGCATCAAACTTACTTTTGTTCTGATTTCTTTAAATTGGTAGCCTTCTTAGTTTGAAGGAAATGCTTTTGAACTAGTACTTAGATTTTTGTCTTATTGTTATCTATGTTGGATGCATAACGGTTGGCAGAGTAATCCGAATGCATCAATGGTGAAAAAGACTACTCTTTTATCGTTCATCTGTCTGATGCTCTGCTTTGTTCTCTTCTTTTGAGTCATCTGTTTGTTTCACTTTCTGAATTGATACAAGTGCTTCTTAAATTCAAAGTATGAATGTGTTTCTCTCATGTGTAGATGCTATTTTAAGATGATTGTTAGGGCTTGTTTGGTGAGTTTTCAACAAAATATTTTTTTTGAGTTTTTCTTTTAAGGTTCTTATAGAGAAATAAAAAGTAAAAATAATTTTATATTTAGATATTTCATGTAAAAAAATCTTTTTATTTATCAATTATATTGAGTTTGATTGTTAGTTGGTGAGTTTTCAACAAAATATTTTTTTTGAGTTTTTCTTTTAAGGTTCTTATAGAGAAATAAAAAGTAAAAATAATTTATAATTTTGATATTTCATGTAAAAAAATCTTTTTATTTATCAATTATGTTTGGATAAAATAAGATAAAAATATTTTTTTGTTTATTTATTATGTAAAAATTATCTTTTTTAAAAAAAATCTTTTAAAAAAAGAAGTAAATTTTAAATTCTTA
>NC_029786.2:62292143-62293159 GCF_000816755.2 Arachis ipaensis
TAACATAAAAAAAATCTTTTTTTTTTTAAATTATCCAAACAAACTTTTAACCACAGTCAAATAAACACTTACCCTTTTATCTATTATTTGTTCATAAACTTTTTTCATTATGATTGCAGACTGTTGTCCTCAAAGTTGGAATGTCGTGCCAAGGTTGTGTTGGGGCGGTGAATAGGGTTTTAGGGAAAATGGAAGGTATGTTTCACTCCACACTCTAATTCACTTAAAAATTTTTATTTTGAATATGTTTCAGAGTTTAAGTGTTTTCAAAAACATATGTAAGTTAACTCATTTTAATATCTACAAATATTATATATATACAAAAAATTAATCATTATATATTTCTATATAAATTCATAGGGAGATTAACTTTTGTAGTGTCATTGATAGGCTTCATTAGTTGATCACTATTTTCTTGCATCTTCGTTTGTAAGCTGCAGTTTTGATGTTTCCGCCTCCTGTTAAACTCGTATGTTAATGCAAGAGTCCGCGTTTTAGTCATGATTTTGTGTTGCGTATCATGAAAAAGCTTTGTAGGACTATGGATTGATTATCTGAGAATATTACTTTGTAATATTTGCCATATTTTAGGTATATGCATAGTTACAAGTCCCTCACTCCCTTGTGTCACATTTTGAACAAATATGTGAACCTGTTCATTCAATTTTGAATGGTTTCCAAAGCCTCTTGGTTTGAGTAACATCACTAATATGGCTTTGGCTTGTTTAAGTATTTTTTTTTTTTCAAAACAAGAGTAGGTATTTAGATATAACAAATAAAAAATTACTTAGATTAAAGGTCGTATATTTTAGGTATTACAAGTCCCTCACTCCCTTGTGTCACATTTTGAACAAATATGTGAACCTGTTCATTCAATTTTGAATGGTTTCCAAAGCCTCTTGGTTTGAGTAACATCACTAATATGGCTTTGGCTTGTTTAAGTATTTTAAGTATTTTAAAACAAGAGTAGGTATTTAGATATAACAAATAAAAAATTACTTAGATTAAAGGTCGTA
>NC_029786.2:62294626-62300117 GCF_000816755.2 Arachis ipaensis
ATGAGGCCATTACGGCTCGCCTTTAGGTGTCCTCCTCGGGATAGCGTCATTTAAAGAACGAGGGTCAGCACAACGTAAAAAAAAAGAAAAAAAAACTGAGGAGCCTGCCGAAGATGGGGCCATTACGGTTCGCCTTTAAGTATCCCCCTCGGGATGTCGTCATTTAAAGAACGAGGGTCAGCACAACGTAAAAAAAAATAAAAAAAAAAACCAGAAAAAATTGCTTATTTTCTATTTCTACTTATCTCCTCAATTCTTGCCTGCTTCCTCTATCTAAATTTAAAATTTCATTAATAATGAAGTATATAGAAGGATATTTTTCTAAACAAAATGAGGGAAGGAAACATGTACTTTGTCAATTATTGTTGCTATTTTGGATCAAAATAACTGTTTCACATTTGCAGGTGTTGAATCATTTGACATAAATTTGAAGGAACAGAAGGTGACAGTGAAAGGAAATGTACAACCAGAGGCAGTTCTGCAGACTGTCGCCAAAACTGGGAAGAAGACAGCCTTCTGGGAGAATGAAGCGCCGGCATTGCCCACCGAGCCAGAAAACAAGCTTTCAGAAAATGCAACTGCTGCTGCTTCAATTGAAGTTGAAAACAAGCCTTCTGAAACTTCTGCCATTGCCTCAGCTGAGCCTGAAAACAAGGCTTCAGAAACTGCAACTGTTGCCTAATTCATTTATGAAACTATTTTCTATGTTAAAATAGGCCAATTTGAAATACAATTTGATGAACTTGCAATAACATTGCATGTCTTCTGATATGTTTCTTGTGCTGTTACTGCTACCTATGCTAGAATAACTCATGGCCTAGTTTTTCACGTATATGATACTTTTCAAGTGTGTTATAATTTAGAATTTGATTTCTCTCTGTTTCTAGCTATTTTACTAATTTTTGTTACCTCCTTATGTTCGTACCATATTAGTTGGAATAACCATAGTTATTAAAACCAGACTGAACCGGTGTTGGATCTAGTTTTCTGGTTGAACCGGCTGATTCGGTTCAAATTTCAGACCGCTTAAGGCACAGAATCGATCAAACCCGGTATGAACCGGTCAAATTCGGTAAAAACCGGACCAAACCAAACCGCTCGGGTCTGAAGGAGAGCCTACGACCAAAGTTCTGAGAACTGAATCGGTCATCGAACCACTCTAGCTACTGGTTTATTGGTTTATAGATTCAACTGGTTCGACCGTGGTTGAACCGAAAAAATCGTTTTATAATAAAATAA
Organism: Arachis ipaensis; assembly: GCF_000816755.2. Lineage (NCBI taxonomy): Eukaryota > Viridiplantae > Streptophyta > Magnoliopsida > Fabales > Fabaceae > Arachis > Arachis ipaensis. The sequence continues at coordinate 62,295,866 of NC_029786.2, forward strand.
TAAATAAAATATAAATAAATACATGAAAATATAATTATAGTCTAATGTAAACTTTAAAATATCATTCAAATTAAAAGTACTACATAAACCAGAATATTATAATCTCATTCAAATACAAATTCAATACCCTCTTCGTTGAAACTTACTTTCCTTTTACTAGTTTTACTTTTCTGAATCTCTTTCAATAAACCTTCCATTTGTTTTTCTACATCATACGGGACCTTAGAACACTTCTTAATGTCTCCACCTATCTTCGCCAAATGCTTTTTCATTCTATTAATTCCCCCGCCCCAAAAGTACTCAGACAAAATAAGCATTGGTAATGCGGTTTTCCATTTATATTTTGTAAAGCAACGTATCTCCAAGCTAGATCAGTTTTCTCCCCGAACATTAGAAGTTTGTGACTGACTTTCATTAGTCACGGGAGGAAGAGAACGTTCATTCAAAGCAGAATTAGTTTCAATATTATTATTCCTAGGTAGTTCTTGGTTGATACTTTCATCTATACCTAAACATTACCAGCAATCCAACCCAATAATCTCAACTCTCAAGTTCACAACAAACAACATCCAAAATTATTCAAAATTATTCAACAAATAACAAAATCCAGTTTAGTAAACAAAGCAAAATCAGTTCAATTTCAGTAATCAGTAAACAACAATTATTAACCAAAGTTCACAGTTCAGTTTAGCAGGATCAGTTGAATCAGTTCACAGTTTCACACTACACAGTTCAAAGAAAAATAAAATAGGGAGACAGAGTTCACACTTCACAGTTTCAGAGTTCATCATGTCACACTTCAGTGAGTTCAGTTCACAGAGGCACAGAGCTTCACAAAATCAAAGAACTACTCAATCAAACTCATCAGGAATAAAAACAATCATAACTAAAAAAAAATTTACTTGGAACTCTGGAAGCTCGAAGGCACGTTCAAGGCTTCAACAAAACATGCAATAAGGAGAGTGGGAGACAACGACACCGAGTGACCAAGCAGTGGTGGAGCACCTTCGAAGGGACGACGGCTGCTGCGCAACGGAGGTGATTGGTCGAAGGAACGACGACTGCTGCGCGATTAGGTGGCTATTCGAAGGATTGACGGCGGTAGCTCGACGCAGTGGCTCGACGGAGGTGATGGACGACCGGACGACGAGCTCGATGAGAACCCGTGTGAGAGTGAGGCGTTCTCAGTTCTCAGTTCACTTCACCTCTGAAGCTCGATGAGAAGGCAATTAGGGATTTGGTTACTGATTTAGGATTTCAGAGGCGGAAACGGCAGCGTTTTGCTGCCCAGCCAAAAAATCAGCCAGGTCACGGTTCGATTCGACCGGCCGGGTCACGGTTCGATTCGACTGACCGGTTATCGGTCGGTTCACCGGTTCAATTCTAATTTTCAAATTTTACGATTTTACTGATTGCCCGAATCGTTTTTGTGTCCGGTTCACGGTTCAATCAGTTCGACCGGCCGGTCCGAACATTGCCTACGACGCACTAGCGTTGTGGAAGAACACCATACTCTATATGCTCTCCAGTGCTGCCAAGTGTCAAGTCTTGTGAATTTTTGAAAAATTTTTCAAAATGGCTAACACGAACTCCTTCGTTTAAAAATGTAAGGAGGATGGTTATACTACCAAGCTGGCATACTTCTTACTATTATATATACATATTATAATACATATACTAAGTAATAAATACTTGTAGTATATAATAATAGGTAAAGACTCATATGCAGTTGTCTTCATATAAAGTTGATAGTTGAAAATCTTTAGATGATATTTAGTCAAACTTGTCAAATCATCTAACGGTTCTTAAATATTAACTTCACATGAAAACAACTGTATGTGAGTTTTTACCTATAATAATATAATAATAAAATAAATATAAACTAATTAATAAAATATTAAAATTTAAAAACAAAATAAAAGTACTTATAAAGTTATAATAAAAAAAGCTTTTAAATTTAACATTTTATTATTTTAATTTTTTAATTAATCATATTTCATATTTTTAAGGAACTACTTTTATTTTTAATACTTATTCCCATAAAATTTGTAACCACTTGCAATATATTAATTTTTTTCAAACCAAACCATAAAACTTGTAACAACTTTTCGTGTACTAATTTTAAAAAAATCAGTGAAATTTTTAAAATTAATTAAACTCACTTCAATTATTTTTTTTATTCAAAACATTCAAAACTCATATAAAAAACACTTCTAAAATTAAATAAACAATATAAACACATTCAAAATTATGTATTAACACATCTAAATTATTATCATTATAGTTCTACATTACATATTAAACACAGGAAAAGTTAAACTCAAATACACATCTAAAATTATAAGAATGCACTCTAAATATTTTATCAACACATCTAAAATTCATGTAAAAAAACTTATATATATACATAAGAACATAATAAACAATATAAACACATTTAAAATTATAAGAATGCACTCTAAATATTTTATCAACACGTCCAAAACTCATGTAAAAAGCCTTTTATATATATATATGAACATAATGAACAACATAAACATATATAAAATTAAGTATAAACTTAAATATGTACATAAGAACATAATAAACAACATAAACACATCTAAAATTATAAGAATGCACTCTAAATATTTTATCAACACATCAGAAACTCATGTAAAAAAACTCTATGAACAGAAACCCATCCAAACCTTAGGGATGAACGGCCACGCTGATGCGGACGAACGGCAATGAGGAGGAGGAAGGCATATTAAAGAAGCGAGAAAAAAAATCAAAATATATTTCGGCGCAGACGAACAGCGATATGGCTGGAATGAAAACCTTTTGAGAAAAAGATAGTGAGATCAGATGTAAAAACTTGATGCATGGAATGAGAGGAGACAGAGAGAGAAGTGTAGTAGAGAAAAATAGAGGGAATCAGAAAATTTGATGAGGTAAAGATGAATATACTCTTCTATGTTGTCATCGTTGTGGACAAAGTTATAGAAGAATGAGTTTGTAGGCAAAGGAGAAGAGAGAAGGTTTTCATAGAAGAATTTTGGAGGATCAAGAAGCACTTGGGAGTTTGCTAGTGGGAAGTAAAAAGGGTGTTCATCATCTAACTGTGTTGTGTTTGCCATTATCTAGATCTGCATGCATGCAGTGACTTTGAGGGATGTTGATGTCAAGTGGTTTTATAGATAAAAAATTCTACTTGTAATATATTAATAATTAAATATATTAAATCTGAAATAAAAATTTAAAATTTAAATTTAAATTTTAAACTTGGGTATGATTTTTTCTCTTTTTCTTTTCATTCAAACAAAATAAAGATTTTCTTCTACTTTCTTTCCTTTCATTTTCTCTTCATCCAAACAACACAAAAAAAATAATTTTTCCTTCTATTTTCTTTCCTCTCATTTTCTTTCCATCCATTTTTTTCCTCTCATTTTCTATCTTGCATCCAAACAAAGTGTTACATTGTTTGGTATAGAAGAATTTGGAAGGAAAAAAAATGAAGAAGAAAATGGATGAAAAAATTAGTTTTCCATTGTTTGGATCAAGAAAGAAAATGGATGAAAAATACAAAAGCATATGTGGAGTCCATATTAAAGTTTTTTCTCCAAAGTTGAGAAGAAAACTTACATATTGTTTGGTATAGAAGAATATGAAAGGAAAGAAAATGAAGGAGAAAAAATGGTTGAAAAAAAAAAGTTTTTTATTGTTTGGATCAAAAAGAAAATAATGAAAAATACAAAAGTACATGTGAGGTACATATTAAAGTTTTCTCTCTAAAATTGAGAAGAAAACTTTAGACAGAGGTTGACTAACTAATACCTGTTGAACACTTGACATTTGTCAAGAGAATTACGAAGGAAGGATAGTTAATCAGCACAAAAAGTGAGTAAGTTACAGAAATTTAATAGAATGTTACTGTAAAAATATAAATGGGATTTGGACACCAAAAAGTTAGGCTTGTGTTATGAAACCTGGACTTAGGTAAAAAAAAAAAGGGATAAAACAAGATCAATAAGCCCAAAAAATCGTAGAGTCCATGAATTTTGATGGTGATTTATCTTTTTTGTTATCCCAATATTAAATAAGTAACATCAATAAAAAAAGAAACAATTTTACAATTTTTGAGTGGGAAGAAAAAAAACTAGAAAATTAAATTTATTTTAGTAAATAGTAAAAATAAAAAAAAATTGTTAAATAGATGTTTGAGATGAAATTTTTTTAAAATGAAATGGTTTATATTGAGATACAAACTTTA
>NC_029786.2:62301942-62302613 GCF_000816755.2 Arachis ipaensis
ATTTTAGATTTTACTTATATAATTTCTTTTATTGTCATATAAAAATTAGAGTTTAAAATTTAAAATTTAAAATTTTAATTTTTTTTCTCTTTTTATAGAATTTTTGGAAGAGATTTTTTTTAAAAAGAATTTATATACGGAATATTTGCATAAAAAAATTATGCAAATGTCCCAAAAAAATTTTCACCGCATACAAAATTCCGTGTTATATGTTTGCTGATGATAGCCAATGGAATCTAACAATTTAGTATAGAAGAAAGGCAACACTAAATCATGGAATGTTACCATTATCTCGATGCATATTTTTAAATATTGTAAATAATTGATTTCGGAAACAACCGTCCGATATGAGCAAACTTAATCAAAGTGATAATATTGAGTAGAATTTGATTGATTTAAGATGATTTGTAAAATTTAAATATTGTCCGAGTCAGAAAGCAAACTCAATTCGATGAGATATTTTTTTTGTTTTAATTGACAAATTCATCCTTGACATAGCATATCCCAATTATTCAGATTTAGTTCTAATTTTGATTAAAATTATTTTTTTGGTAGTGTCAATTGAAAGTGTTTTCTAATGTATTAAAATTGAGTCATTGAAAATTAAATAATATAACATAAATTGATAATAAAATTATCTTAAATTTATTTGTTTAATTTTTTTTTAAATA
>NC_029786.2:62302750-62307459 GCF_000816755.2 Arachis ipaensis
ATAATTCTTTTGTCTAACATTTTTTATTATCAAATCATTTAAATAATTCGCTTTAGTTTGTAGTCTCTTGATAAAGTTAGAGAAATAAAATTATTCAGATGGTAGGTAATCAAAATGATATCCAAATTTTTCAATGCAAGAATTAAAATTGCAAAGTATAATGAGGGATTAAGTACGATTTTAGTCCCTAAGATATAAGTCAAAAATATTTTTTGTCTTTAACTTTTTTTGCATACAAAATTATCCTTAAGGTTTAAAATCAAATTTTAAAAGCATCATTTTTACTTTAATCTTAAAATTTTGGACCAAATTATCCATAACAAAAAAATTATTTCTGCTCCTGCGAAGGAGAAAGGGAAGAAGAAGAAGGGAGAAGGAAAGAAGAAGTTGTCCATAATCTATCTCTATCTCTGCTTCTACCGCCAAAAATTTAAAACTAAGTTAAACCTTAGGAATGATTTTAAAACCAAGTTAAACCTTAGGGATGATTTGTATAAAAAAAAAAAATTAGGGACGAATATTGTCCAATTTTTTGTTTATTTTAAAAATTAAGAAAACCAAAAATAGGATAATAAATAATTGTTTATTCTGAAAATTGTAAAGTATAATTTTGTTTGCTCTTTTTGTTTTTCCAATTTTTAGAATAAACAAAAAAATTATACGAGTAAAACCTAAAAACCTAAACTCCAATATTGATATATGATTGATAAAATTTATTCAAAGTTTGTATCTCAATATAAACCACTTCATTTAAAAAATTTCATATCAAACATCTATTTAACCATTTTTTTTGCTATTTACTCAAATAAATTTGTTTTTCATTTTTCTTTTCTTCTTCCCACTCATGAATTGTAAGCTTGCTTTCTTTTTTCCACTGACTAATATTACTTATTCAGTATTTGGTGTAACATCCTACCACACAAAACTTTACGCTTAAGTTTGTAAATAAGAAGTGGTAGAGTATTACGACCTCTAAAAGTAAAAATGCGTACATAGGCATATATGAAAAGAAATTTAACTAGGAGCCTTGAAGAAAAAGTTAAGCACAACAAAACTCGAAAGACGCATCACACTCGAAACGGTTAAGCATAGAAGGGAATAGATAACAGCGCATGGAAAAGATAATATACATGTGAATATAGAGTTCCAAAGAAACATATAGCTAGCTCTAGACTCAACCTGCGAAACAAAGGCCGGCCAGAGTATATATATACATATATACAATCCAAAAGAACCCCCCAATACATAAATACAAATCCTGATTCTCCAAAGTCAACCTCTAACAGGAACAAAATACAAAATTATACAAAGGTGGAAAGTACTACATATATATATACAAAGTACAAAACATAAAGTCCCAAGTAGATCTTCGCATCAGCAGAGCCTCTAGCATGCTCAGCGAGGTGCCTTATGTCCTGCATCTGAAAAATAATAAAATATATATGGATTGAGAATCGGGGGATTTTTAGTATGGTAAAGGTGCCCATATAGATAATAAATAATATTCCGGAAAGTCAGAGGAATTCCAAAACTCAATAACCCATATTCACATCCTAAAGTTTTCAATAAGCCATAAATATGGTGACTAAGCCTAATGATCGTAATCTAACTCTTCGTTTTTCCTTCTCTGCAAACCTCTAATCCACCAAGTGAAACAACCATCAACGCCTCCTTCACCCACCAAAGGAATCTCTCAGAAATAAATACAAGCAAGACAGACAAGAAAAACACAAGTATGGATGGCAGATATAGAAAATAGATCAAGTAGAAGATAATTATAGTTAAGCAATTAGGCAAGGCAAAACAATTGCAAACTCAGACAAAACATACAAGTGCATATGATGCATGTCTGCCCTATGGCCGATGAGTCTCATCTGTCGGTTATCCAGCTAAACCCGACATGTCTGGTAGCGAACCCTGGACAGTTCCTGCGTGCGCGCATTTCCAAGAGTCTATGCATGTATAATCAATCAATCATTTCTCGTCTCATTGGGAAAATCTGGGGAGTTAAAGTTCCCGTCACATCTTGCAACGGAGGATCAACAAAGTATCGAGTCTCAACCTGGAGCAAGTGGTGGCAAGTCACAGCATCTACCCAGAAAAACCCGTGTCTCAGATAATTTTAAATGCATATGCCATAAGGATCTTTCATACCATTAGTATCAATCATTATCACAATTCATCAACATCGTCATCACACTTATCCATAACTCATAAAATCACAATTCATCATTATCATGCAACGTTAATTCCATTATTCACTTTACAACTCTTTCTCAATATCAAACTAACTTCTTCAATGGGTTTGATCTTCTTCTGCAACCTAATACTAGCTTTGGACCTTAAACAGAGGTTATAGAGGTTTGGAAAGTTAGAGGAATATTTGAAAACTCAAAAATTGAACTTTTTAGCCAAAAAAAGGGTCATGCATATGCGAGCCACCTGCCACATATGTGAGAATCTAGAAAAGACAATTCCGCGTACGCATACATTATTGCTCATGTACGCGAGATTTTTGGGTAGCGAGGAGGTTCCACGTATGCATGGTACATCCTGCGTACGCATGAGTGTAAAAGTGACAATGTCGCGTACGCAGCAAGTTTTCACGTACGCGAATGTATGGCAGAGCCCCATACTCACATCGCGTGACACTGTTGCGTACACAACCATATCAGTTTTTCCAAAATGCTATTAAGTTTAGAAAATCAGTTTTTTCACCAAACTTCAAACACGCATAACTTTTTCGTTAAAATTTATTTTCAGTATGTTCTTCAAATGTTATAAACTTCATGGACCCAATTTTTATTCAAAATAAATTTCACAATATTTGGGGGTCCGAAAGCCAAGTTATGGCCCTCCGAAGTTAGTCAAAATTTTAGTTTTTACCAAAAATTCAAATCTTCTAGTTTTCCAAAATTATCAATCTAAAGTAAACCAAAACAAAACCAAATCAATCACAAACATTCACATACATTACTAAATATTAGTCTTCTACTTATCAATCATTTAATCAGATGGTGGCTGCTGCTCTCTCCGAAGAATCCTTTGGAGTATTTAAGCTCCTCAATGTCACGCCTCTGCCTCCTTTGCTCCTCCATCAGCTGGCGGAGGAGAGCAGACTGGTTCTGATACTCTATCCTCAACTGATCAACAGATGATGTCAGCTCCCCTAAAGATGTGGTCAACTGGTCCCAATAGTCACGGGGAGGGAAGTATACACCCTGAGGCATCTTCGAAAGATCCTGTGGAAGCGGTGGAACTAGTTCCTGCTGCGGTCCATGTATGGGCTGCCTAGCGTGCTCCATACCCTTCTTTGTGATCGGTCTCTCATCGTTGATCGAGGTATAATGTGAGCTCCAGCTGCTGCATATAAGCGGTAGATGAGGTGAGGGAATGCCAGCCTCGTAGTGGTGGAGGACTTTTCAGCTATCCTGTAAATCTCCTATGGTATCACCTCGTGCACCTCCACCTCATTGCCGAGCATAATACAGTGGATCATCACTATTTGCTCAACTGTAACCTCAGAGCGATTAGTCGTAGGGATAATCGAACGTTAGATGAACTCCAACCATCCTTTAACTACTGGCTTGAGATCATGCTTACCCAGCTTGTATGGCTGACCTTTAGAATCCCTCCTCCACTGAGCTCCGGGGAGGCAGATGTCAGCAAGAACTTGATCCAGTCATTGGTCAATGTTGACCTTCTGAGTGTATGAATGAGGGTCCTCTTCGAATGGTGGTAATTGTAGTGTCACCTTCACACTCTCCGGGATGAAATCCAAGATATGTCCTCTGACCATGGTGCACAAATTCTTCAGCTCTGAGTTCACGCTTCTATCATGCTTGCTCGTCACCCAGGCATTGGCGTAGAACTCTCGCACCATCAACACTCCAACCTCGGTCACGGGGTTGGCCAGAACTTTCCAACCGCGTCTCAGAATCTAGAATCGGATCTCCGGGTATTCATCATCCTTCAAGCTGAAGGGGACATCGAGAATCACCTTCTTCTTCCTCACCACATCATAAAAATGATCTTGATGGGTATTAGAAAGGAATCATGTGAAATCCCATGGATCGGAAGTGGGATCTTTCTCGTTTCTCTTTCTTGAGGTTCTCCGGTCTTGGGTGCCATGGAGGAAAAAGTGGAGAAGCAAAAAGCGGAGCGCCCAACACGAAACTTAAAAATTTTGCTCGTCCCCGAGCAAAAAAAAATAAAAAATAAGAAAAGAAAAAGAAAATATAAGAAAGAGATAGAGGATAGTGGGGAAGGGCTTCGGCCGTTGGGGAAAAAAAGGAAAAGATGAAGAAGAGAAAGTGTGTATGGTGAAATGTAAGTGAGGGGAAGAGTAGTATGAGGTGTAGTGAAAGTGGATGAAGAATGAGGTATTTATAGGTGGGGAGGGTGATGGTTTCGGTTGTGGGGTGGAAATAGGGGGGAGTTGAGTTTGAATTTGAGTTGTTGGGAGGAGAGATTGATGGTAAAGATGAGAGTGGATTGGTTGAGGGAATCTTGGGATTTGATGGAAGATAAGATGGATGAATGTGGATGGAAAAGTGGGGTGAAGAGGAGAGAGAATGGATAAGATTATTTAAAAGGTGGTTGGTGGTTGGGATTAACCAATTGCCAAAGAAGCTTCCTGAAATTCGAATTTTGCAACATTCCTCCCCCTTGGGCGCTGAATGCCAGTCTGGCGTTTAATGCCACCAGTG
>NC_029786.2:62307552-62309325 GCF_000816755.2 Arachis ipaensis
GGGGGACAAAAAAAATTGATGTGGAATGCTCCCTTTTGGACGTTAAACATCCAATGCATCTGCCTCTCCCTAGGCGCTGAACGCCAGACTGGCATTTGGTGCCACCAGGGGGTCTCCTCCAGGGTGTGTTGTTTTCCCGTTTAAGTTTACCTATTCCTGTTCTGAGTGCTATACATGATCACAAACGTTAGAAAAATGAGAAAAACTATGAAAATCAATATAGAATAAAATGATATGAAATCAAACTCAAATAAACTAAAATAGAACAGAAGAAAGTAAAAGGAACTAAAGGATACATATGGTTGCGTTGCCTCCCAACAAGCGCTTCTTTACCGTCATTAGCTTGATGAACAGCTCCTCTATGGAGGGTTATAGGGGCTTAGATCTTCACCCCTCATAACCGGACCAACAATCACAAGAAACAACAATAATTCAGTAAAATTTTAATATAAACTTAATCAAACTCAACCAATAATCAATCAAACTAACAATCACTTATCACATTAACATCTAATCAGTGCAAAATTACCAAACCATGCCTCCTTATAAAATCACAATAAACGAAACTTCAGAGAAAGGTCCTGAACAAGAAATTGAAGATAAAAATTAAACGTCGAAAATCGGCTACTCCTTCTATAACACCCCGAGTTTTTTTGAAAAATTAAACAATTAGCTATTTATTATTTATTATTTTATTTAAAAAAATTATTTTTCTAAAAATAATCTTGGGTCACTTTTATTTGCAATAACTTAAATCATCATTTTTTTAATCACAATGCCTTAGTTTCTTTCTTGTTGACCGAAGGCATTAAGGGAAATAAAAGGAAAGAAAGTAACGTGGCTTGCATGTATTCATATATATACATATATGCATGACACCTATATTTCTATTTATTAATCATCATTACTATCCTTACTTCATTTGGTTTCTTTCATTGCCGAAACAAAAATCAAGGACATAAGGAAAAGAAAGAGTAACCGAGGGTGAGAAAGAGAAATCGTGGAACCTCCAAGTTTTTTACTCCGGTTATTTTAAATCCGTAACTAATAAAAAATTAAATCCAGTAAAAGTGTTCTGTTTTCTCTTCTATATGTTGGTGTTATTTTTATCCGGTAGAAGTTAATGGTAACGTAATTCCTCTTTCCTTTGAATTCAGCCAATTAGAGTTTTAGGAGGCACAGATAATTTCTAACGTTTTTTTCTTCAGTAGGTCGGTCATAAAATTTTTCCAGAGTTTCCATTATTTTAATTTCATACAGAGCTAGGATTTGGTAATTCTAATGTGAATAAAATATATTCTTGATGTGTGATTGTTAGTTTGATGATTATTCTTTGAGTTTGAGTGATTTTGTGCTTGAAATTTTGTTGAATCTCGTTGATTTTAATACTTTAAAGTTCAGTCATTATAGATTTGATAAGGATTGAACTATTTTTTATGTATTTGAGAGATGTTGTTAAGCTTGAATATTGAGCAAATTGATAAGATTTGGTGGTTGAAAGACTAAACTAAAAGCTGTGAAAATCGGTAACCGAAAAATTCGAAAATAGATTAAAATACAAGTAATATTTTGAAAGAAAAGGGCCATGGGTTTCGATTTTAGTATAAGAGGAAGATTAGTATTTAAAATTTATTTTCAAAGGGTAACATTGTATTTGTATATAAAAATTGAGGTATAATTTATAATTATATAAGTTTTTGGGTATTTTGGATAATAAATAAAGTACGAGGGTAAAAGTGGGGTTTTTTATAAAAGTTTACAGTTACTTTACTT
>NC_029786.2:62309490-62310575 GCF_000816755.2 Arachis ipaensis
CTATTTAAAACATCTTATTTATATTATTGTTATTATTATTTTATTAAGAATATTATCTAGTAAAGATATTATTAATGTTATTATAAGTCAGAGAAGAGCAAATAGATGGATCTTAAAAGTTTTACAGAACGCAGACTTAATTAAAGTACTTTATAATTTTTTTTCATAAGACACTTAGGAAAATGTGAGGAAATAATGCGAAGATAATTTATATTATGGAGTGATAGAAAAGAAAAGAAGAGAAAAAAAAAGAAGTAAGAAGATAAAAAAGAAAGATGAGAAAGAAAAGAAAAGAAAAAGAACAAAAGAGAAGGATATATTAAGTAAAAGAATCTCTACCACAAAAGAGTAGAGAGTAGTGACTGAAAAGATTTTAATGAACGTCTACTACAGTAGAGCAGATAGAAAAGAAGGTATTAATTAAAGAGATCTTTGCCGTAGTAGAGTAGAGAGCAAAGATTAAAAAGAAATTGAGTGTTATTTGGGCCTTAGTTCTAAGTGTCTAGTGGGGACAGCGGTGCGTAACGCTCACTTGATACTATAGAAACGGCTCAGTGGGGACGGCGATGCGTAACGCTAACTGGAGATAGAAAGGAAGGTTCCCCATGAGGACGGCGATGCGTAACGCTCATGGAGGGGACGTTGGCTAAGATAAGGACAGCGATATGAAACACTTATCTCAGGACAAGTGTCGGGAATCAGGCAACAAACCGACATATGAGCTCATGGCCTGTATAGGACTAGACATGCATCATAGTTGTTTGCGCATACTACTCTATGATATGTGTCTTTTGTGATTGTGTGTGTACGCTTCTTGACTTGTGATTTTTTCTCTATCTCTGGTTTGTTAAAGTTGTTTGTATTATGAGGTTTGTTGCTATTGACCAACTGTTGAAGATTGTAAGTAGGCTGTTGTGAAATTCCTATGTAACAAATAATAAATGAACATAACTATACATCCTGACCCTAATAAGAACTTTTCAGTTCTTACTCCCTATTTCCACCCCCCTTTCAGCTATAAGTGCAAAGGTTTAGTGTGGCGCTACAAGAGCAAAGAATATTATGCTTACGAGTTGAGTTGTTAT
>NC_029786.2:62310711-62311349 GCF_000816755.2 Arachis ipaensis
TAAAAGGGAAGACTTTTCGTGTTCTCAATTAAAGTTCTGGTTCATATTCGTAAAGGCTCGATATTAAATAAAGTTAGTATACAATAAAAAGGTTTAGACGTAAGTAACACCTGAGCTTTTAGTACGGTCATGAGGTGCTAAAAGTTAGGGTGTTATACCCTCAAACTCTTCAATTCGGCCGTACCATTAAAAGGGAACAGCGGCTTCTCCATCGACTTTTCCCAAACAAAAATGATGTCAACGTAAAGAGCAGGAAAATACGAACACTTTAAACGGTTCATATTTTTTACAGGAGTTACGAATCTCAAGAAATCAAGCTCGAAAACTCTCGAGTTCCATGGAATTCTTCTCTCACCCACGGTCTCTCTTTTCTCTTTTTCCTTTCTTTTGGTTCGGTTCCAATAGAGAGAATGTGAGATTAAATAATGATTGATAATGGTGAGGTTGAGGGGTTATGGAAGGGGGTTGGGTGTCACGTTATAAGACTATTGAGTCAGTGATTCAAGTTATGATATCTTAAACGGATAATTATGAAAACTAGATATATATAAACACAAGTAATAATACATATAAGATTAAATATATATGAGTTATTAATATAAATGAAATTAATATCTTAATAGTAAAAGGTATATAAT
>NC_029786.2:62311443-62319445 GCF_000816755.2 Arachis ipaensis
TTTACTTATATCGGCAGATATTGAACTCGATAAGGATAATAATAAAAATAATATTATTATCTAAACTTTATTATAACTATGGCATATAAAATAAATAAATAACATAATAATAAAATTATATTATCATTTATTTTATTTGCAAGACTCAGAAATGACTAAATAAAATTAATCACTGAAAAATCAAAACGTCGTTTAGTTACAAAAAATCAGGATGTTACAACAACACTTAGCGTTTTCTTGTAGTGATATTAAAAAAGGTTATGTGATGTTCTTTCTAGTAGAAATACCATGACTTAAATAAAGTATTTTGCTAGAAGGGATGTTATAGTTTACCTCTTTGTTGTGAGTACAATAGATGAAATGTAACTGTCGTTGGAGCCTCCAATGGCCCTATGTGCCACCTAAAGATTGGTTGCCACCTTCTCTTCATATCCTTTCTAGATTCAATCTTGATCATCCATTTGATTAGATAAATCAACAATCCAGATCTTGTGATTTGATCTAAACTGGCATGCTTGACTGACCCAACCCATGTTGACTCGTGTCACATCATGCTGCTAACTAAGTGTCATATGGGTCTTTTGCTCTCTACCACACTAACACGTCACAAGCCTACTGACGTGCATGTTGATGGGGAAATCTAATAGGAATCCTTCCTAAGATTTTTATATGTGATCTTTCCATTTTCACATTAAGTTTCTCTCCAATCTTGCTGTTTTTAAATTTTTTGAGACATATTTAACTATTTTCATTCCATGATATCCATTAGTCAATTCCTCTCATTCTTAATGGCCGTAACTATAATTATTGGGTTGAAGGCATGAGAGAGTTTCTCAAAGTTTGTAAATTATGTCATTATATGACTAGTGATATTATGTTTTCAACCAAAATTTAGACTAAAAAATCTAATGAAGGGACTGAAAAATCCAAAGAAGCTTCCTTTGAATCCATTGATGCTGACAAAGTTTTTGCTAAGAAATTAGAAGAATGAGATAGTAAGAATTACCAAATTATTACTTAGTTTTGCAATATATCTATACCTGGAATCCACCTTCAATTTGGGTGTTTTGAAATTGCTAAAGACTTATGAGATTATTTAGCAAAATATTACACTGTTTCTAATCTTTCACATCAATATCAATCGCTTAAAGAACTTCACAACCTTAAGCAAGAATGTCACCAAGTTGTTTATGATTTTCTAGCACATGCATTTGGAATCAATTGACCTCTTGTGAAGCTATTCTTAAAGATGTTATTAATGCAAAAGCTTACAAGGATTATCGTAATTAGACACGTCTTATACAATTTCTCATGGCACTTATAAATTATTATGAGCCAGTCAGAGCTTCTCTTCTTCATGAGAATCCTATGCATAGCTTTAAAAATGATTTCCCTCATCTTAAGTCTAAAGAAACAAGTCTAAGGCTGACTAGATTCAAAATTGATGCTATCTTTGCAGTTACTGACAAAATAGGCAAATCTTGTCAAAATCATAGTCGTTCTGGTCACTGTCTCCTAGATTGTCCCTCTGTTAAGTGTCATAAATACAAGCAAAACGGTCATATTGCATCCAACTGTTCCATCTTGTGTTGTCACTACTAAGAATAATTGGGCCACTTGATAACTTCTTGTCCTACTCATCCGCCTCGTCCAAATCATAACAAGTATCATCCTCGCTCCAGCGCTCCTAAGTCCATTCCTGTTACTTCTCCTCATATACTTCTAGTAGTCATTTTTTATTTTTCCATCCAATATTGAGTCTTTTCATAAACAACTTCTCTCATTCTTGGGTAATACTTCTATTGCTTTGTCCACTCTACCTGATAACTCTAAATGGTATTTTGATTCCGGTTATTTCAATTAAATATCACTTATGCATCATCTTTTTTCCTCTATGTCTACCACTACCACCGTAGCTTCTATCTCACAATCTGACATTCATTCCTAAATTGAATATTAATCTTAGCTTTGTGGCTTAATTAGTTGAACTTGGTTTTCATGTCAATTTTTCTATTTCTGATTGTCGTGTGTAGGATCCTCAAATGGGACAAATCATTGGGACTGGATGTAAGGTCATAATACTATTTGAACTTAAAAATATTCATGTTCCCTCTATTTCAAACCTTTGTGATATTTCTCTTCCATCCACACTTCACTTATGGCATCGTCGTCTTGCTCATAGTTCATTAGGAAAATTGCATTCTGTCATGTCTAAGAGAATATTGGGATCAGTCAATAATGAGTTATTTGATTGCGTTTCTGGTCAAACTACAAAACACTCAGCTTTATCTTTTCATAATAGTTCATCTCTTGCTTTTTCTTCTTTTGATCTTATACACTCCGATGTTTGGGACCTGCTCCCTCAGCTTTTATCGGGGGAGCTCAATATTGTGTTATATTTATTAATGATTATTCACATTTTACTTGTGTTTATTTAATGTCTAATAGACATGAGTTACCTTAGATTTACATTAATGTTTCTACTATGATTAAAACACAATTTTCTAAAGTCATAAAGCTTTTTTATCTGACAATGCAATAGAGTATTGTAACTACAAACTTTTAAACTTCTTTGATGAACAAGATACCTTATTTGAATTCTCTTGCCCTGGAATGTCTCAACAACATGGTAGAGCTAAACACAAACATTGCCACATTCTTGACTCTGTTCATGCAATGTGCCTGTCCTACTTTTGTCCTGAACGTGTTTAGGGTGAAGTTTTTCTTCAACCCCATGAGCATAATAAACTTGAACCTCGAACTCAGTTATGTTGTTTTCTTAGTTATGACACTGAACATAAAGGTTATCTTGTTAGAATCCTATCTCTTGCTGAATTCACATATATCATTGTGTTGTATTCTGGGAACATCACATATTTTCTAGTTTCTCCTCCTTTTAGTCTATTTCTCCTGCCCATTCACCTTTTTCTTTACTAATCCTAATGTTAATCTTTTTTTTAGTGATAATAATATAGGCACTATGATTAGTCCACCTTCTAAGCCTCCTATTCCTGCACCTTCTATTGTTCCTGATGATCCAATACTAAGGGTACTTCGTCCTCTGTCCACTCGCAATACTATGGTAAAAAATCTACCTCCACATCTTCTTGATTATCATTGTTTTTTTACTATCCTTCACATCTATAAACCTAGGTCATACAAACAAGCCTCCACAGATCCACATTGGTAGCAAGTAATGTAGGAAAAAATTCAAGCATTAGATAAAGCACACACTTAGGACTTGATTGATCTTCTTTCTGATCAAGAAGTTGTAGGCATCTAATAGATATATAAAATCAATACTCACTCTGATGGCCTTGTTGACAGGTATAAGGCTTGTTTGGTTGCTCAAGGATGCACTCAAGAGCATGGTATCGATTATAAAGAGACTTTTGCTCTTGTTACTCGACTCACATCTATTAGAGCTCCTCTTGCAATTGCTGCAGTCCGCAAATGGTCTCTAAGTAAGATGGATCTAAAAAATTCTTTTCTTAATGGTAACTTGAAAAAGTAAGTCTACATGAAACCTCTTCCAGGATATTCTGGTTTCTCTAACAATGTTTGTCTTCTTCACAATGCATTCAATGGTCTTAAGCAAGCTCCTCGCGAATGATTTGAAAAGTTCAGCAATATTGTCTGCAACCTTGGTTTCAGTTGCAGTCCTCATAAGAATGCTCTTTACGTTCACAAGAGTGGGATGGGTGTTGTTCTTCTACTATTATATTTTGATGATATAATCATTGCTAGAGATAATATTAATGGCATCATTAATCTAAAATCAAGTCTTCTCCACCACTTTGAGATTAAAAACCTTGGATGTCTTAGCTATTTTCTTGGTCTTGAAGTTATCTCGTCAAATGATAGCACATATCTTTCTCGAGAAAAGTATGCATATGATCTTCTTGCTTGGGCTGGGATTATTGATAATCTCACATAATCTATTCCTCTTGAGCCTAATGCTCGCGTCACTCCTACGGATTGCACTGCTTTGGATAATCCCACTCTCTACAAATAGTTGGTTGGTGGTCTTGTCTACCTGATTGTTACTCGACGAGATATTGCTTATCATGTTCATGTTGTTAGCTGGTTCTTATCAGTACCCAACACTAGTCATTATGCTGTTATTCTTTGAATTCTTCGCTACATCAAAGATACTATGTTTCAAGGTCTACATCTTTTTGCTCTTATCTCCTTGTGTGCCATGAAACAAACTTTTACAGCATGATCAAGCATTGAAGCAGAATATCATGCTCTGGCAGATACTTCTGCTAAAATTATTGCAATTTGTTGCCTTCTTGAAGATTTGGAGGCTATGTAGTGTTCTAATGATCTTTATTGTGATAACAGAAGTGTTATTCATATTTCCGACAATGATGTCTTTCATGAGCAAACCAAACACATTGATAATAATTATCATTTTGTATGACAATGACTTCTTGTTGGTGCTATTTGTCTAATCATTGTCAGGACTATGGGTAGGGGTGTAATCAGTTCGGTTTGGTTCGGTTTTGGACCAAAAATTAACCGAACCGACTTGATCGGTTCTACAATGAGACCAACCATTCGATTGGCTGCTGTTTGAACAACCGAACCGAACCAACAGCGGTTTGGTTCGGTCAGTTTTTTCAGTTTTTTATTCCTAATAATCAGAATTTAAATTACCATAAAATGAACTTCAAAACTGTCAATAAACTAGAATAACAAGAGTATATCACATCCCAATTCAATACAAATTCAACTTAATTAAACATAAAAAAATAAAATTAAAAATGTCTAGTAAAACAACAAAAATAAACACACTATAAACCGAAACAGTCACTTTAAAACAAATGAAAACTAAACAGCCACCATGCTTAATATGAATCCACACCAGACTCATCATCATCTTCCCTGGTTGGTACAATTTCTACCAAAATAAAACAAAAAAATCAATATGAATTATAAACATAAACATAAACATAATATAGATTATAAATTAGTGAGCACCACTGAGGGTGAGTGGGTGACTGCGCCGCGT
Organism: Arachis ipaensis; assembly: GCF_000816755.2. Classification (NCBI taxonomy): domain Eukaryota; kingdom Viridiplantae; phylum Streptophyta; class Magnoliopsida; order Fabales; family Fabaceae; genus Arachis; species Arachis ipaensis. The sequence continues at coordinate 62,316,461 of NC_029786.2, forward strand.
GAGTGAAAGGAAGAGAGAGTGAGGCTGTGAGGGTATTCAGAGTCTAGGGTTTTATACCTAGGTTAAATCAGCAAGGGTAAATCAGTAAAAAAATTACTTATGCAGCATCTTATTCGGTTCGGTTTGGACTAAACCAACCGAAAACCGAACCGAACCGATCGGTTTATTTCGAAAAAAACAAAAAAAAACCAATTTTTCGGTATTTCAATTGGTTGTTGTAATTTTCGGTTCGGTTTTGCGGTATTTTTTGGTCCGGTTCGGTAACTTACACCCCTAACTATGGGTAAGATAGCTGATATCTTTACTAAGGCTCATCATCCTACTCATTTTTTTTAAAAGCTAGTGTGCAAACTCAAGATGGTCTCCTTAGCTCCCACTTGAGTTTAAGGAGAGATATTAGATAGAGTATAACATAGTTAGGGAGAATCTATACATATATATAACAAAACAGAACAAACGTATAAACCCAAAAAGCCTACTTCGCTGCAAAGAACTCCAGTCGCCTAGCGAGATGCCTCTCGACCTGCATCTAAAAAATACAAACATCATATGGGATGAGAACCGGGGGTTTTCAGCATGGTAAAGGTGCCACGTACATAAGATATAAGGTCCTGGGAAAGCCAGAGGTAATCCTAGAACGCCAGAGGTAATCCTAGAACGCCAACACTCAGATTATAAAACTTAGAGAGCTAAAATAGAAACCATAAATCAAGGTGGTTCTCTAAGGCTTTCTAAACTTAACCAATTCCTTAAATCTAACTAAAACTTAACTAGAACCCTAACTCTCTCTGCCTTTTCTCCGTTCCTCCATCTCCGGTGAAATTACAAAGACAAACAAGCAGACAATGGCAAACACAGGTAGAATACAAGTAATACAGATAGCAAATATAACAAATAGCATGTTATAATCACTTAGGCAATCCCAATTAATGCACAAGTAAGTAATTCAAACAATATGCATATGATGCATTCAATTAAACATAAAACAAATACAATTAAAAATGTCTAGTAAAACAACAAAAATAAACACACTTTAAACCGAAACAGTCACTTTAAAACAAATGAAAACTAAACAGCCACCATGCTTAATATGAATCCACACCAGACTCATCATCATCTTCCCTGGTTGGTACAATTTCTACCAAAATAAAACAAAAAAATCAATATGAATTATAAACATAAACATAAACATAATATAGATTATAAATTATAAACATAAACCATAAAAGGAACTACAAGATAACAAATTAACGGCACACATATATGCATAAAGAAATACAAATTAACGGCACACATAAATATGCAGCTATAATGAAGAAAATAATAATTATGACTTGTTGATCCTTGATGCAATTTTCTAACAAAAATAAAAGAAAGAAGATATAAAAAGAAAAAACTTATTTGAAAAAATTATCAAGTGGAAAACAGTACAAAAAAATTATTGTTCTGCTTCAAAATACAAAACCAGCAGGAGCACAAAGTTGACAAGCAAGGTAATTTGGTTTGACACAGTCTGCCGATCATGCCTTTAATCCAAAATAATTTAACTTCAACAAAGGTCATCTGGTTTCAGATGATTAAAACAGATTATAAAACATATTATATGCATTAAAGCATATTATATGCAGCCACAACAAATTATATGAGTTGATTAGATTAATGCAGTAAAGAAGTAAGATAAATTCTGCAGCAAGATGTTAGGCTAGGTGAGATATAAGTGCAGAAAAGAAGTGATTGCGTAATATTTTATGACTAGAATTGATAGGATAGAATTATATTCATTGACTACACCATAGACCTTATATATATATATAAGACTAACTACTTTTTGTTATTGAAACAGAACACTAACTAATGAAACTCTCCCCTATTTGCTTGTTGTACGTTCCATAATTTTTACTGATTCTTGATTTTCTTCTTTATGGAAAACATTGTTAACTTTTTATTGGATAAAACAGAGACCAGGGTTTGGTAAACAAGATAAAAAGCAAGAACAATAATTAAGCAACAACAATAAAATTCTGCAGAAAAAAATTTCAATGAAACTCATCTTTCTAATTAAGCACAAACTAGCAACGACAATAATTTTAATCAGTAACAGGCTAACAGCAACAACAATAATTTTAATCAGTAACAGCAACAACAATCAAGGAAAAATTAAGCACAAACCAATAAGAGCCCTCAGAGACAAAATCAATTATAAAAATTTGAAAATCAGATCTAACCTCCGAAGAAGACATTGTTCAGGTGCTTTTTGCAGGAGAGGGCTCGACGACTAGAGTGCTACTCGGTGACTGGATTGCTGCTCTGCTTAAGGTTTCTTGCCACGACTTAGGGTTTGTTCCGACGGCTTATGACTGGACGAGGGCGTGGACTCTGGACTGCACGAGGACGCGAACTTCCCCCGTCGCGCATCCCATGAGTCTATGCATAGGTTTTTCACACATATATATCAAATTTCTCAATGGGGGTACCATTTCCGGGAATTTATACGTGCTCGGTCACCCTTACGACGTAGGGTAAACAGAGTATCGAGCCTCAATCTGGAACACGTGGTGGCAAGCCACGGTACTTTACACAGGGAAACTCGTATCTCAGATAATCATTTCATATTCATTCATTATGGCTATATCATCACTTATACATCATATAATTGTACTTTTATACATAACTCATCATAAGCCGAAGCAAGTGAGACGAAACCACAATCCTTGCGTCTATCCGGGGAGCCTCTATACTAACCAACCTGGAGCAAGTGGGACGAAACCACAGCCCTTGAGTCTACCCAGGAGGTACATTCTCATATGCCCAGGAGGAACAAAGGAAGGGATCCTAACCTCCCACCATCTCGCTGGGGGTGATTTTACAATACCAGGAGGAACAAGGAAGAGGATTCTCACTTTCCACCATCTCCTGGGGTCGCACTTTCGAGAAAGAGTACTCAAATGCAACATCGTTCTTTTCTTTAGCCAGTTTCGTAATTCA
>NC_029786.2:62320321-62323528 GCF_000816755.2 Arachis ipaensis
TATATGCAACATACCTTCTCATACCTAAATCATCACTTCTCAAACTTTCTTCACCTCCAAGTTACCACCTATTCCTAGCTTCAGTTCATTACTAGGCTTACTACTAAGATCTAGGGTTAAAAGAATGAAAATAAAGATTTGGATGGTCAAAATTGGCTTTAAAACACAAAATATCCATTTGCTGAAAAGCAGGATTATGCCTACGCATAGGTCTCTTTTTGGACCAAGATGCGTACGCATACACATCTTCGCATACGCATACGTCCCAAACAGAATCGACCCTTCACGTAGGAAGGGTATGCATACGCATACAAGCACGTTTTATCAAAAATTTTGGCTAAGTCTGAAAATCTGCAGAATTTTAATTTTGAATCCCAAACTTCAGACGGGCATAACTTTTTCGTTTTAAATCATTTTTCTTCTGTTTTTCAAACGGAGTAAATAAGGCTGGCAATCTATACCCTACCCACAGGTACCCAACCCGGATCAACCTGTTCGGGTAGGGTTGTCTACCCGACCCGCTGCGGATAGGGTAGAGTGTGGTGTGGGTTTATATGTACCCTACCCTACCCTATTCGCACCCCTAATATATTATATAATATATATGTAAAAGTTATGTATGTAGTAAAGAAAGTGAATGTTGAAGCTACAATCTTTCTCTTATAAAACCTTGAAATAACCACTAAATTAGTTATGATCATATTATTTATAATTTTATGTTAGATTTTTTTAAGATTTTATTGTTTTTAATTTTAATTTGAACTTAGTTTTTTATTTTCTATTTTATTAATATGTATGAAATTTGAAATGGTTGAATTTTATATTTGCTTGAATTTTGTTTATTTTTCTGTGGGTAGGGTTGGGTAGAGTAGGGTTTAGAACTTTAGGGTGCGGGTAGGGTTAGGGTTGAGAAATTATCAACCCGTATGTAGGGTAGGGTAGAATTTTAAAAAAATTTTCAACTCGCGGGTAGGGTTAGGGTAGAGTCCATACTCTACACTACCCTACCTATTGCCAGCCCTAGGCGTAAACTTCACAAACCCAATTTTCATATAAGACAAGTTTGAAATCATTCGGGGTTCGGAAGCCGAGTTATGACTCACCGAAGTTCGGCCAAAAACCAACTTTACACAAAACCTCAAAACCTCAATTTTCTTTAAAACCCAACTCAAACTCAACATGCTATATACCAAAATTATCAACACAATATATCCTTTCCGTCACCACAACAACCTTCCCATCCTACCATTCCTCAATCTTACAATCTTATGCAACAAGTTTCCAAATACATCAACAAGATTATCATTCACCAATTCAATAAATATATATACATTCATATCATTATGTCAATCATCATCAACTCATTACTTAACATTCTATCATCATAAATAGCAATCAACATCAAGGGTACTAATCATTAAACATACTCATACGTTCCAACCTATCATATGGTCATCTAGCCTAAATTTTCACAGAACATTATATATTAAATACTCTAAACCTAAACCATACCTTGGCTGATTTCCTCCTATAACCCAAGACAACCCACTAGGCAAGATTGCAAGCCCTCAACACCAAAAATCTAGCAACCAATACCAATTTTCAGGCCTCCAATTTTCACAAATATGCTTCAATTCTTATACATATATCACCTAATACATAACATCAAATATGTATACCAAACTTTAATACCAAAACTACAATTAACTAAGGGATTCACTAGGGTTGAAAATTTTTACCTTGTATGTGCCTCAATTAAGCCAAGATTCACTAATTTCTGAAGTCAATTTGATCCTAAAACATCAAATTAACCACAAATCTCAACACTAAGGACCAAACCATTTTCGGATTTTAGGAGAAGAAATTGAAACCGAGAAAGTGGTTTTCTTATCTTACAACGTATTTGACTTTGTAGAGCTCGTCACTGCGGACGCGTGGTCGAAAACAGCTCGTCAATCGGAGCTCTGGATTGAAAGTTACAAAGGATTGAAATGGACCAAGCGTTTGTGAATTTTGGAGGGTGTTCTTCCTCCCTTTTCAGTTCCAGCGTGAACGAGGATGAAGGGGAAGAGAAGGCTATGTTTTAATTAAGTGTGGCTGGGCTGGATTGGGCCTTGGGCCCAATATGGGTCCGATTCGGTCTGTTTGGCCCAATTTTAGGTCAAATTCTTTAAAATTAGTGTCAAAATTCTTATTTTAATTAACTCTATTTTATTAAACTATAAAATTAATATTTCTAATTTTTTTATTAAAAATTAATTTATTAATTAATTATTTACTAATTTTGTGGAGTTTACAAATTAGGTATAAGATAGTAGAATTGTTGAATGTTAGTGGATAATTAGTGTAGTTAGTAGAATTGTTAAGAATGTTGTTGAAAATATTTATGTAAATAGTTTCCTTTTATCAATGAATGTGGCAACAAAGAAACACATTTCCTGATTCTTTTCTTGTATTTCTATCATATTCCTTGACCATTTATTCAAAAGATAAAATAATCTTCTACAATTTAAGTAATTAGTTCAAACAGTTCCTAACATATTAATAGATTATCGTTTATAAGAAGTTAAATTACTTAAATAGTTTGAGATTAATTAAACTAATTACTTGAATGGTTAAAAATCGAATAAATTTTTTTTAACTATAAAATACTACTTTATCTTTCAAAAAAATAATTAGAGAACAAAAAATATATTTATTCTAAAAAATACTTGAATACGATATTACGTTAGCTTTTGGTGTATATAATATGTATAACTTTGTTGTATGTGAATATACAAGTATATGCGTGTCTGTTTAGTATTGATGTTTGTCCATTTCCTTAACACGCCCCACATCAGGCTTATACCTATTATTAGAATGAAGTAAATTAAACAAAAAATTTTCCAAGGCTAACGGTTATTGTCCTTCAAAGCTCAGCACTATAACTCGAGTATGCTTAGCTGCTGCGTTAGCGAGGATGTTTGATATATCATGAATAAATTAATTATAATTAAGATAGTTATTTAGAAATTAATTGTTGAATTAATCTTTTAACTCAATTGTAGTATTGCTAGCACATCTCCAACTTAAATCCAAAAGTTCCTATTAAATATATAAAGTTTCGTCTATAGAAACTTATATAAAAGTTAATTGTCTTTTGAATTTGGAAAAATTATAAGATATAAAATGAATTTTATATATTTATTTTTTTATGTTAATCTTATG
>NC_029786.2:62323784-62327910 GCF_000816755.2 Arachis ipaensis
CCGACAAAATTGACCCAAACATATTTAAAATAAGAGTTATATAAAACTAATTTGATTTTAAATAAATGGGTTTCAACTAAGAATTGCATATGAAAAATGTTTCAGCCTACATTAGTTCCAACCCAAACTAACTGAAAATGAAAATAGCTTAGAAACGAAGAGGCTAAAGAGTTTCATGTGATTATCTTTATATAAAGTTGATAATTAAAAATTATTAAATTTAATAGCTCTAACAGTTTTTAACTTCCAACTTTGCATGAAAATAACTGTCCATAAATTTCTACTTTATAAAAAATGAGAAACACAACGCTTTTCTAGTAAAAGAACCCCGACGAAGAGTAAATGTTCATTAAAGGGCAAATAGAGGAGAAAACTTGAACACTGAAGATGCGACTCTTGGCACAATAATGTTAATAGGACAAACGTCAAAGTTTACAAGACCTTGCTTCAAGAGGTAACCTCTTATACGTTACCATGGTTACTTATAATTTTACATTGGTTTAACTAATGAGATAATTGAAACTCATGAGCGCAATTTCATACCTGTTGTTGGATCTTGTGTGAACTTTGTTTTATAAGGTTTTGTTTGCACTATTTTGTCAAACATAAAATATTTGATATTATTATCGAGCGTAGAAAGTCTATCATTTTTATATTAGTCCCTAAATTATTTTAAATAATTATAAATTGGCCTTTCTTACCAAAGATAGAATGACCAAAGGGGCATATATCAGTAGGTTTGAACTTCAATTTTGCAACTCCAGTTTTGTGCAACATATTAGATACTCTAGTTATCTACCGAAATAAAAATACATTATAGTACTATACTACAATATAATTCCAGTTGCACTTATCAATAAACCATAATTACCTTAAGAAACCATTAGTATAACGTTCAGTTTTACTTAACCCTTTTTGGAAATTGAATATAAACGGGATGAAAAACATAGCTTAAAAGTCAAATTTAAGAATTAGTATTTGCATAGTAACACTACTAAATTGAAGGCAACACTTCTGCATCCTGTGTCATGATCAAGAGATTTCCTCTGACCAAAAAAAAAAAAAAAAAAAAAAAAAAAGGAGATTTTACGGCTCACCTTTAGGTGTCCTCCTCGGGATAGCGTCATTTAAAGAACGAGGGTCAGCAGAACCTAAAAAAAAAAAAAAAAAAAAAAAAAAAAAAAAAAAAGAACAAAACAAAAAGGAAAAAAAAAAAAAAAAAAGGAGATTTCCCAAACTTGTTTGAGGCAAGCCTTGTGCATGACACAGCAATCAAATGTCACCGCTTGCAGAGATTCATAAATTACAGAGGAAAATACTAATTAAATCGGAATTTTATTGCAAGAATGATAGGATAAGGACTAAATACCCATTTTGGTCCTGAGATTCACGCGATTATTCAATTTGGTCCCTGAAATTCAAAATTACCTATAATAGTCCTCCAGATTCAAATTCAGGCACCTATATGGTCCCTCGACTCTTTCCGGTGATGACTAGGCAAACGAAGTGCTAATATAGCACCTTCCCTATTACGGTGGATGATGAGTAAACGATGTCGTTTACCTTTGGTATCCAAACAAGTCAGAAATGAAGAATAGTGGAGGTAGAGGAGAAGAAGAATACTTTATTTTGGGTCTTCATCATTTCTTCTCCCTTTATATACAAAGTGACGATATTTCTGACTTGTTTGGATGACAAGGGTAAACAACGTTGTTTACTCATCATCCAGCGTAGCAGGAAGGATGCCATTTCAGCATTTCGTTTGTCTAGTCATTGCCGGAAAGATTCGAGGGACCACATTGGTGCTGGAACTTGAATCTGGAGGATCAGTATAAGTAATTTTGAATTTCAAGGACCAAAATGAGTAATCGCGTGAATTTCAGGGACCAAAATGGAGATTTAGTCGATAGACTATCAAGACTTAGAGGAATGAGTGAGTCTCACCATGTTTTATGATCCAACCACCTCCATGAGTTCAGCAAAATTCTTATTGTACTTTTTCTCTCTGTGTGGCATTGCTTAATTCAATATAAACCAGCTTGAACGCTCATTTTGGCAAGAAACAAGTCGTCACCTGCTTTCGATTCTAGCGAAAGTAATTAGAACATAAAAGGGATTTTCACTAACATCTTAACAGGCAACTCATTGCAATTTTCAGAAATATTATGCAGTAAACAAATATTTACCGTATGAGTTCTAATAAAGGCAATGCTCCCCATACAAACATAATAAGAAATTTCAAGCAACATTGATTGGCATTTGTATCTCTTGAAACTGAGAAAGCTGAGAATCAATTTCAAGTTCATGTATAATGGCTGAATGGGTTCTACACGTTTACAAAATATATGGCATTTTTCAAGCAGTGTCAGTATCGGGAAGAATATAAGTTGCTATATCTTATCCTTTGTACAGTTTAAATCAAATTGCAGCCTTATGTAGGACTCTAAGCTTAAATTTTCTTTTCCTGTTATTCTCTTCTTCAATGCTTTGCAGACATTGCAATCTTGGTTTCCTTTGCCAAACATCACCTCAGAATAAAAAAAATTTAAAGAAAAAAATGCCTTTGTCAAATGAGCTGTTTACACTTTACAGCACTCAAAAGTAACCATTTTGATTTTGATCATCCTATTTCATCAGAACATTCAAGCACTTTAAGCCAACTAACCTACCATCACTTTCTCATCCAAAAATCCCAATCCTACTCTGTCATAATTTTGTTCTATCTACCATGAGTTTAGTAATTAAAAACAATGCAATAATTCAGTCATCCTATTTCTACTTAAATGTGAGATACCGTGTATTTTTGCTAAGCAAGAACAATGTCATTATGACAATTCATTTATCCAACATAATAAACACACTTCCACATAAATATTTCCCCCAGTGGTAAAAAATAAGAAGCGACTCACTGACTTGGCAATTTGGAACAGAAACAGCAAACATGGGCACAAGTCAGAAAAGAGGACGACTATTATTATCAATGCAAGTTATGATTTCCACCAATGAAAACCACTACCACCAACAACAACAATACTGTGAACAAGAGGGATTAGGATACAGCATTTTTACATGATCATTTCAAGTTAAACAAGAGATAGACACAACCAAGTTTCCAAATTACACCTTAGAAGCTCCACCTATTTAAAGTACATTATCTATCTCCCTCCCTTAGCATAAATGTTCATGGCTAATCTTAAAACAAACATGAAAGGGTATCAATCTAAACAACACTTATCAGTTATGATACAGGAGAGTATACGATATCCAAATTGACACAAAGACTTGCAATCCTGAATATTAGAGGAAATTTTCAATTTTTCATCCAACTTTCTTTTCTCTCCCTCTTTCTATAATGAATTCATGATCATACAGCTGAATTAGGGATAATAACAGTATTAACATAATTTTATTGGCAAATCAACAAGACCGTTTTGTAGAGGAAGAAGAGACCATATGTCTCCAAAGGTAACGCCCGCTAGCCATGTCAAGGAAGGACCAAAACCCAGATTCTAAAGCAGCGCGAACCTGAAGAATATAATCCCCAAAATCTAGGGTTAGGGTTAAGAGAGGGAAAAATAAGAAAGAAATACTATTTTTAACGCAAAATTGAAGAGAGAGGCGGAAATTGATGAACCTTTGCAATTGAAAATTTTGAAGAATCGGAGGGTTTGGGATTTGTAGGAGCAGAATTTGTTAAAGAAGGATCATCATCGCCTTCGTTGAGCTGAGGTTGAGATCTGAGGTTTCTGAGAACAAAGAAACCCGCGAGTGTTGCTGACAAGAATATGAGAATGATTCTCAAAGGGCACATTCTTTATTTTCTTTCTTGCCCTCTTTTCAGGGTTTTGAATCAAATTCAATTGAATTCAATAACTTTATTTAGCGAATTAGAATTTGATTGAAGCAAAGGAATAAAATGGATTCAGCTTTAAGGGGTAGTGGTGAGCGGATCAAATGTGGTTGGTGGCTTTGGTATGATAAAGTCAATTTCTTCAGAAAATGGTTATGATATGAGATTGATAGTTGTTGGGGATGTAGACTCCGTATTTCGATCTTATTTCTATTTTACATTTTCAGAGACTATTTGGATCAAACCCAATTACATTTTTTTTTTTTTTTTCAAAAA
>NC_029786.2:62327944-62332421 GCF_000816755.2 Arachis ipaensis
CTAAAAAAAATTAAAAATATAGTATTTATCATCTCCATTTCCATCTCCAAATGTTCCTTCTTATTTTTATTTTGCAGTGTTGCATAATTTTAATTATAATAAAGACATTTCAACTTATATTTTGAGTGATTAGTATTTACACTATTTAACACTAATTTATAAACAATTCTGCTAGAAAATTAAGAGGGAGTTCAGCTAATTTCTGCCAACTTTTTAATGAGCTGAAGAATTAGAATGTTTCTTTTTCATACTAAATGGATGTTCTTTTATATATTTTTTGAATTTTTTTATTACAAATGTAAATGTTTTTATTAATTTAAAAATTTCATAATTTTTTTAAAATTTTATAAATATCTAATTATTTTTGCCAAAATATAATTGAATATTTCTTTTGTTAATACCGATTCGAAGGGAGATTGGATGTGATGGAATCGCGATTTGACCGATTCAAAGAGGGCACGGTGTGTATTTATGAAACTAACTGGTGACTACAGGAGGAGGAAAATAGCTACTGCATTGTTGAAAGCGTGTGACAAGCTTTCCATTCTGTGAGGTCATGAATTTCTTGCACTTCGGGCTTATGAAGAAGATCTTGATGCACGCAAATTATACACAAATACAGGCTACCATGTTGTGTCTAGAGATCCACTATGGACAAGTAATTGGATTGGACGAAAATATCGTGTTCTTATGAAAAAGGCGGAGAGAGCTGACAGTAAATAAGAGGGAGGTATGTGTAGTTGTTGAAGGTGAACAGATTAATGTGAGAGAGAAGAAGGAGGTTTTTATAAGCTTTAATTAGGTTTACTTAATCAGTTTTTAATTTTTAAATTTTTTAAATTTTAAATTTAAAAAATTTAAAATTAATTATTAATAATTATAATTAATTGAGTTGTTTATTTTTGGCTAATTAAAAATTAATCCCATATACTTTTCTATTTATAAAACATTTAGCATAAACACAGTAATAATTTCATAAAAACATATAATATATGACCATCACTGATTTATTACTATTATTAGTTAGCTCCAACTTTTAACATCCAAAATTCATCAGGCTTCTCTTAGTAAAATTTTAATCAGATATACAATTAAACCCATTAAATCTATATTATATAATGACGCATATCTTTATCACAACTTATTTTTCCTTTCAGTGAATTCTTCACTCTAATAAGTAATAATTATAAAAGATAAATCTATTTCACTTATATAAGCACCAATTTATAAAATATTAGACACTAAAAAAGGATTTTTTCTATTTAAAAAATTCATTCAATTCAATATTCACAAATATAACAATCCAATTCTTAGCATGTCATACTTAAATCATAATAGTGCTAAAAGTCAGAAGTTATTAATTTATCAACCTATGAAATTCTATATATATGAAAATATAATTTATAGAGAATATGAGTATGTCGTGTTTAACATGAACGATTATCAAGTAAAAAAAGATTACCTTTATGGCATTACGAGGTGGATAAAAAAATTAGGCAGCCAACAAGCATATGTTAACTTTATATGCATTCATAACAGTCGAACCTAACATTCACATGAGAGCATACGGTTTCACATATATTAATATACATACATTATTGAAAAAATTTCAAGTATACCAAAAATATCAGTGTTCCTCTTTTTATAACACAAGATTCATGATCATGTCTTTGCCATATTCTACCTACAATCCCCCTCTAACTTTCTACACAAAAACTAGGATTTAGGGCCTCCACAAAATACAACAACCAATTATATTAAGGGAAAAATTTTAAGTGAATCGAAAATATCAGTGTTCCAGTCAGTTGTTTTAATTGTTGATTTCAATTTATATATATTTTTTATAGTTCAGATCAACGGTTAAAACAACTGAAATACCAGTATTTTCGGTATACTTAAAACTCTTTCTACATTATTAATGTATAGCAATACATAGGGTACATATACATATAGAAGGAGGAGTGCCCTCTATGGAAGCAAATTGTATGCTCCTGCAATAGCTTGAACCCAAATCACTTGTTGTCAACTCAGACATTGCCAAAAAGAGGGAGTCCGTGGAGAGATATATGTCAAGTGCAAATAAAAGAGCAACATGTCAGGCAGAAGATGATTGATGGCCTTGCTATGAAAATTGGAGATGGAAGATCCACAAGTTTTTGGGAGGATACATGGCTACAAGTGGGGAAGCTGAAAGACTCCTTTCCGAGACTCTTCTTGATTTCAAACAAAAAAGGATCAGTAATTGGGGAGTGTGGGTTCTAGGATGGGATAGAGTGGGTTTGGCACTTCCAATGGAGAAGAGAACTACGACAGTGGGAGACAGATACATTGAACCAACTGCTTCATGTCCTGCAATCTATTAGACTGATAGCAGATGTGCAAGATAGAGTCGTGTGGAAATTTGATAAGGAATGCGTTTATTCTACTAACTCGTTTGTGCAGGTTTTGCAGGAAGAGACTTTGGATGAGGAGTTACTGAGATACAGGTTTACTAAGGCGATCTGGAAAGGCCTAGTTCCGCTTCGAGTGGAGTTATTCGCCTGGTTTGTATTGGTAGGCCGGGTCAATACAAAGGACCGGCTGATTAGGTTGGGGATATTACAACAGAATGATGCTTTGTGTGTGCTGTGTAGGAAAGATACTGAAAATATACAACATTTATTTATTACTTGTGAGTACTCTTGGTAGGTGTGGTGTGCTTGGATATCGGCATTTGGAGAGACGTGGGTTGTCCCTGGCAACTTGAAAGAGCATTATGAGAGTTGGAAATCCGTGCCGATGAGAAAAGAGAGGCGTAAGTATTGGCTACTTGGATTCTTCTCAATCTTATGGATTATTTGGCTACGCCAGAATGATGCCATATTCCACAGCAAGAAAATGACTATGTGGAGCAATCATTTTCATGTGCTAAGGAATGGTGTTGTAAATAACTCATGTTGTTGATGGCTATGCCGAAGATGACATAGGAGTTGTTATGTATTTATTGTTCTTGGCTTAGTATTACTTTGCTCCACTTGTGTGTTGAGCTCTTACTTTAAAAAAAAAACATATACATATAGACCTATAACACTCCGAGTCCTGGCCTATGAAGAAGCCTTTAGTCTGGTACTCAAGTTAATTACGATTAAAATCTTGCCCCTCAACAAAATACTAATAGAAAGAGGAAAAAACTCCAATCTCCGAACGTTGTGTCCTGCCGAGTGCCATCAAATTTTCGAAAGATCTCTATCATTGTCCCTACATGACCATTGGGTATTGCCTTAGCTTCCTGTTTTCACCGCGTCACTCTGATTAGATGCATTTAAGACTATCTCTCGAAATCTCGAACTGGTCAACGCTATACTATATTGGTCTAAGCTAGCTATAACTCTACCTGTAACTCTGGTTGAGGCCATGGCGGAAACTCTAGCTGAAGAGGGGACAAACGTTGTGGTACTTCAGGATGTACCTTAGCGAGAGAAATTGTGAAACTGGGGTAATAAAAGGGTAAGGAGCGTAAGAAGAAAAGTCCATATGAGGTATATGTATGAACACGAGTCTTGGCTCTAACAAATGTACTGTGATAGCCTAGGTCACTCTAAGAGAACAACTCTAACAACTTTGTGTACTTCACCATCAATCACATCTGTAGAAATAGTGAAGGAAAGGAGTGAGAATTTACGATCTATCGGTCTTAGGGTAATCTTTTTCGTTTGGATAGTCATGCGCATACAGTGGTTGACCCTAGATTTACAATTTCTATCTATCTATCTAAATCTATTGCTATAGTTCCTTACAGCAATAAAAAAATAATAGCAAGCAAACTCAAACAAGTCACAAAGCACAAACACAAAATATAATCACAGTGAGCAATCACAAAAAATATATTGTAAATAATATGATACATATCTATCCTACTAGTCATGAGCTCGTGAATAGGTCATTGCCAGAAATCGATATCTCTGAAATAGGCGCTATGCTTCACCATTCTTATCTCAGAAATCGTTTCCTCCTTGAATGCTATATGTCGCCATCCTCCTAGGGAAACCTTCCTTCTGGTTCTCAAGCAAGCGCTACGCTTCGCAAAATCTTTCAATTAACAACAATCTTATCTTTTTTTTGCTTAAATTCATCGTTTAACCCTCGTCTTTTAAAAAATGACATTTATATCTTTTAAGTTCCAAAAATTAATATATTACTTTGAATCTTTTCTAAAATTACTCTTATATCCTTTATACTTCGAAATTCTTATTTTGTCCTTAATCTTTTACTTAATAACTTTTACGTTCTTAATGTTTTAAAATTATCTTATTATTCCTAAATTTTTATCTTAATAACCATTTCATCATTGTATGACATATTTATACTTTTGTCCTTGAACTTTTAGTTAATTACATCATTGTCTCTGTATTTTATTATAATTTTAAATTTAACTCTCGTACTTTACCTAAATTATGATTTTATCTCAAAATTTATTTTATTTATATTTCACCCCAAA
>NC_029786.2:62332447-62333602 GCF_000816755.2 Arachis ipaensis
AGATTAATGACAACTAAATTCCTTAGCTACCACAAATTTCCATCCATTCCCATTAGCTTTAATCACTTCCACTTACATTTCTTTCATTCATGCTTTACCGAATTGAACTTGAGAGAAAAGAAAAAGGAAAAAACCGTAAGGGAGAGAGATTGAGAAATTATAGAACATCTGAGTTTCCGGTTTCGATTTCTTGAGATCCGTAACTCCAATAAAAAATATAATTCGATAAAAGTGTTCGTATTCTCCTCTTCTATATATTGGCATCACTTTTGATCGGTGGAAATCGACGGTGACGTAGCTCTCCTGCCCCTTGAGTTCGGTCAACTGGAGTTCTAGAAGGCACAGATGATTTCTGACGCTTTTCTCTTCAGCAGCTCAGTCAAAAAGTTTCTCTGAAACTTTCTTTGATTTTGATTTCATACGAACACTACCATAAATATGGGCTTTAACAACGCCAAATTTGTAACGCCTTAAAACCATTCTCTTAGATGATTTTAGACAACGGTTTTTTAAAGTGTTGCCGTTAAAGTTCAATTTTACACTACTTTTAGCAACAAAATAAAACCGTTCTCTTTGATTATTTTAAAGAACGATTTTATAAGCGTTACAATAATTTGTTTTTAGGCAACAATTTTTTATTGTTGTTTAAATATTTGTACAAAGGATACGTATAAAAACCGTTGCCAAAATGGTAACACTTTAAAACCGTTCTATTAGATAGTTTTATAGAAGGGATAAGTACTTTTTTCGTCCCCAAGGTTTGGGGTCGAAATCAAAATCGTCCTCAACCTTTTTTTCTTATTAAAATCATCCTCAACGTTACAAAACGTTATAAAATCGTCATTTTTTATTTCAATTTTATTTTTTTACCAAATTACCTTTTATTATTAAAGCGCCCTGCCGTCCTACCGCACCGCACCGCACCGCACCACCGCTTCTTCTTCTTCTTCTTTTTTTTCTTCTTCTTCTGTGAACTGAATTTTTGATGAAATTTGTTGTTGTTGATAAAATTTGTTGTTGAAATTTAAATTTCTGGATTTTTGATGAAATTTGTTGTTGTTGATGAAATCTGTTGATGATGATGATGATGATGACCATGAAGAGAGGGGCATGAGGAAGGGGGTGGGGGGTTATGGTGAGGGAGTGGGGTGAGGG
>NC_029786.2:62334206-62340605 GCF_000816755.2 Arachis ipaensis
TTGTGTTTTATAAAACATCTAAATTATGATTTAAATTAGAAATAATTATTTAAACTCATTGATAAATTAATAAAATTATGTGTTCTAAAATTAATTTTTATAATATTATATTTTAATTCTAAATTATTATTTTATCTCAAATATTTTGTAAAATTATTATATCACTCGTATATATTTTATCCTAACTCTAAATTCCCAAATCACAACCAAATTTTCACCTAATATAACAAATTTTCTATTTTCTTACCCTAACTTAAACGCGCACACACAGAAGAACGAGGAAAAAAGAGAGAAAGGGTAATGGAGAGGGGGAAAACGGAAAATCAGGGAAGAAAGGAACCAAGGAGGGAGAATGAAACGGAGAGGAGAAGGGAAAAGAAGGAGGCAGCGACGGTGGGTGTCACTGTCACCGTTGCCGTCGCCGTCGCGGAGAGGAGAGATGGAGAGAGAACGACGCTGCGAGAACCAGAGGCGAGCGAGAGAGAAGACGATATCGACAAGGGGAAGGAAGAAGGTTCCACCATGTCTTGCTGCCGCCGCCGTCAGTGGGGTGATCCAGCGCCGCGTCCTTGCCGCTCTGAGTCACTAGCGCCGTTGCTACTCCTCCAACTTCACCTCTGTTCCATTAAAGTTTGCTCTGTTTCTGTTATGGGTTTTCCACCATTGAAGTTGCCACCATGATCGCCACTCTGTTTCTACTGCAACTCGCCACTGTCCTGGTGAGCTTTACCCTCTTTCTGATTTTTCTTTGTTCGCCTAAGTTATCCTGTTGTTGCTGTGAGGGTTATTGTTAGTGTGTTTATGTTAACTGACGCTGTCACCGCCACTGGAGGTAGCTAAGTCTGGGTTAAACTTGGGTATATATGAAACTGGACTGAAAAATTTGAGGTCTTTTCATTAAATATACAATTTATGACGAATTTTTAAAGTCAAGTCGTTAAATCTGTCCTGCTGCAGAAAAATTAGAATAGGGCAGCAACTTGGTTGTCTTGCTGCGACTCCTATGAGCTGAGTTATGGAGCGAAACCAATTTTGTTTTAAAATTTAATCAACTTGGTTTATTTCTCTAAAACTTCAGAAATTTAGGAGTTAAGGATTGGGAGTTGTGAAATTTTGAAAATTAGTGGTCAAAGTTGGAAAGAATAAGTTTTCAGCAAGTTATGCATCAACTTCCAATGCTTGTAACTCTTAGAATTTAATAGCAATTGGGTTACAACTAAGACACACTTGTTGCTAGATAAGTTAGGAGTCTCCAAACCAAAATTTAGCTTAATTGAAATTTTGTAGTAAAAGTTGTGCAAGTTGAAAGATACTAAGCTTGCTGATTTTTAAAACAGGTTTTGACTTATTTCTACCTAACTTTCAAGCTATGTAGCTTTTCATTAAAAATGGTATTGACCTTTTAATATGGTTGACTATTACAAAATTTGTATTGATATTCTAATAGCTTGTTTGAAAAGTTTCCAATGAGAAAATGTTAACATTCACTAATCACTAATATTGATAATTTAGACATGAAATTGTTAGTTAGACGAAAACTTTTAAAAAAACGATTGTAGGGTTTAAATATGTGAGGTTTGCATGAAATTGCAATCTAGCTAACTAGTTTCGGTAACTGGTAAGTATGGTTAGTATTAGGTATTGTTGTTGCATAGCATGGTCAAAGTTATCCATTCACTCTCATGTTGTGAGATCTTTCAGAAGGACCTCTCTTTTATTATTCTCCTTAAACAAATGCGGCTTTGGAGTTGTTATAAGTATGCATAATATATAGTTCAACTTGAAAGTTAATTATATTTTTATAAATAACATATATCCAGTAGTTGCAAAGCTTCATCATGTTGTTAGGAAGTTAGCACAATTTTAGTTGCTTTGGTGGAATAAAACTAAGGAATATCAAATCTGAATACTAACTAGCTTGATTTAATGGTAGGGAGATGATTATGAAGTTTAAAGAATTTAGCTTTGAAAGCTATAAAATTTTACTTTATGCTATTGTTCTTATCTAATGGCATGTATTGATAAATTGTATAACTTTATGGAGCTACTAAGGAAACCTTCCCTAATGGCATTGGTACTGATACAACCGAATTAGGAGCATACGTATTCTTAATGCCAAACTAGATTTGGTTTTCAAAACATGGCACAATTAGTTTTCTAATTTGATGTTTTCTTATATTAGTGTACTTCTTCCCTTTTAGTTTTCAAAACATGGCACAAATAGCTACCAAGAAAACCTTCCATTTTTTTTTGCTGTTGTTGTAGTTTATCTTTTTAAAATAAGAGTATTACAATCAAATAGTGGCAAAATTAATTCACAAAATTAGAAGATTGAAAGCAGGAAATGTTTGCATATATCCTTTAATTTATATGATATTTATACATATAAAATGAATAATAAGATAAGGACTTATATTTCTATCTTTAGATCCTTTAATTTGTATGATATTTATACATATAAAATAAATAATAAGATAAGGACTTATATTTCTATCTTTAGATCCTTTAATTTGTATGATATTTATACATATAAAATAAATAATAAGATAAGGACTTATATTTCTATCTTTGGATCCACTCCTTTCGGTACAGTTTAATTTATATATCTATAGAAATTAGAAAGTGCAAACTAAAAATGTTATTTGTGATTTTTCTCCTTTTCCAATTATACTTTTTTTTTCATGCTTATCTTAATCTTTTTATCTTTATTAGATACTTCTTTGCATACTTTGTTAGATACGAATTGTTAGTTTTATGATTGCTTGAGATGTTTCTTTTGATTATTAGTGGTTGACTTCTAGGAGTTCTTTAGAATTAATAAGCTTTTGATGAGAAAAATCACTTATTGTTAGTCTAAACATTATTAGTATTAGAAATGTGTAGTTTTATATTTGATTTACTATTTTTTATTTTGTGTTACAGGAAAACATGTTGAAGGGAAAAATGAACTTAACTAAGGTCACAAATTTTGAAGAGTAAATGTTAGAGAGTAAAAGTCATGTACTTGTAGACATGATGATGATAAACTTGTTACTTAGCTATTTCAATTCTCTTTTGTTATTGTATTTTTTGCAAAATTAGATGATATAGTTCAAGGTTGTTTAGATTAGTATTATGGTATTTTGAAAAATGATGATGATATAATTAGAAGTAGTTATGACTTAGACTAGTATTATGGTATTTTGCAATGATGATATAATATGATTGTAGATCTTACGTAATACTTTATAAATCAAATTTGATGGTATATGTTCAATTAGTTTTCTTTAGTAATTTGATTCAAATAGTTAAGGTTATTTATTGACAATAAATTAAAAAAAATAGTTGGAACTAATTTCAATGCAATATGAAAAAATTATTGTAAATAAAGAATTATATAATTACGAAAAATCGTTGTTAAAAGTTACCAAGGGCAATGGTGTTAAAACCGTTGCCAACGGCAACTATAAAATGGCAATGGTATTTAAACCGTTGCAAAAAAAATATCGAAGGCAACACTTTTAAACCGTTGGCTTTGTAAATAACAAAATTACAACAGCTTAAAACCATTGCCTATCTAGTTATGGTTTTAAACCTTTTCGTCATGGAAGAGAACGGTTCTAAACCGTTCTCTATCTAGTAACGGTGCTAAACCGTTGTTTAAAAAGGGTTGTCAAAACCGTTGCCTAGGCCAGTCACTATGGCAACAGTTTTTTTGGTTGTCGTTGCCTTAGGTAAAAAACCGT
The DNA here is from genome assembly GCF_000816755.2 of Arachis ipaensis. Lineage (NCBI taxonomy): Eukaryota > Viridiplantae > Streptophyta > Magnoliopsida > Fabales > Fabaceae > Arachis > Arachis ipaensis. Next base: position 62,337,932 of record NC_029786.2, read on the forward strand.
TGCCTATGAGTATTGGCAACGGCCGCATATACCACAGGTCAAAAATCGTTGCAAAACCGTTGCCTAAGATTTTAGGAACGGTTTTTTTATCTATGGCAACGGTTTTCGACCGTTGCGAAAACCCTTATTTGTTGTAGTGGGAGGTAGGAAATTTTATTTTGAAATTAACTGTTTTAAACTATGAATGCCATGGAAGTCTAGTGGGTATTTGTAAATAATTTATGATTGTTTGGAATGACTGAATGATGAATTTGAGTTGTGTTTGTGACTAAATTTGATGAATATGTATTTGATTTCTTGATTGATTAGGAGTGTTGAAAATTCTAATTATTGAGTTAGAAAGTCGGTTTGATTAAATACTATGTAAAATAAATTTTCTTGGTTTGGGATTCATTTGATATTGAAAATAAATCCACATTTGAATCGATTTGAGATATTGGAAATGAGTTTTATTGATTTATCGAAAATGATTCTGAGAGTCAGTAAAGATTTTGACATTGAAATTGGTTCGATTTGTTGGTATTGAACTGAGATTTGAAAATAATTTCTGATATTGGAATTAGTTTGAGTTATTAGAAATGATTGAAAAGAGGTTGAAAATGGTTCGGTTGGGACTCGAAAAGGGTGGCTAAGAGTTTTAGGGGAAGTGCTGCCGAAATTTTATAAAATCTGAGGTTTTATTTGAAAAGTTATTTTAAAAGATTTGGTTTTGGAAAATTAAATTATTTGAGATTTATTTAGTTGAGAAAAGGTGTATTCTATTTTTAAACTCAATTTATTAAGAAAAACATAATGTTTTAAATCCAAATTTGTAAGGAGAGATTTTGTTTTAAGTGCTGTTTTGAGCTCGGATTTTTAAGAAAAGGAATCTCTGCCACAGGAGAGTAGAGAACAAGGACCTAAAGGATATATTAACTTAAAGAGATTGTCTGCCACAGGAGAGCATATGTGACATTGTTTGGGTCTTAGAGTCAAATGTAAAGTGGGGACGCCCACACACTGAGAACTATTTTCTAGATGTACGCTTATTGATTTGGAAAGTCACACTGTATGCGGCCTAGCCGTACGACTTATAAGCACACTGTATGCATCTGGAAAGCCATATTTGGGACTTGTGCCCGGGTAATATCGGGAGCGGGTAGGCAACCGACACATGAGCTCATGGCCTACATTATGAATAGACATACATCATGTTCTTTGCACATTTGTATTTGGTTGTGTTTGCTTGTATTACTTCTCTGTGATTGTGCTGTTTGACTTGTTTGTATGTTGGTTTGAATCCCTTACTTGTGCTGTTAGTTCACAGATGTATTGAGGTGAGATGTTGTGGTTGAAAAATGATTATGTGGCTGAGAGATGGTTAGTATGACTAATTTTGTGATTAAAATCTGTTTTGAGTTGAGAAATTTAAAGAAAAGTAATTATTTATCTAAAGTAGAAATAAAAGTATTTCCAAAGGTTTAACAAAATAGTTTTACTAAGTAAGTTAATTATTTGCATTAAATTCATTACTTTTACGGCATTCCCATTTCCTACTGAGAACGTGTGGTTTGTTTTCACCCCCAAAATCTTCTACCCTTTCAGTGACAGGTTTGAAGACTCAGTATAAAGGCGCGGACGAATAGTTGAAATTATTTATAAGTTAAGTTATTTTCATAGGTTCCCTCGCCTTTATTTATTAGGATTTTATTTTAGTTAGAGGGATAGGTATTGTATTCGAGTTTTATTTTAAATTTAACTGTATAGCCTCTATATTTATTAATAATTATGTGATTATTATTATTTGAAGATCTTTGATATGTGGTTTTAATTACTATAACAATTTTCTAAAATTTTCCTAAAAACTTAAATGTGATATCGACGTAAAGGTTCAATATTAAATAGATAATAAAAGAAATCAAGTTCATAACGCCTTACTTTTAGTACGATCATAACGTGCTAAAAGTTAAGGTGTTACAATTTTTATCCTCAAACTTTTTATTTTTATAAAGTATAAAAAAAAACTTTCTATATTTATATTTTTTTAATATTTTTTAATTGCACTTTCGCCCTCCTTCTCTTCTAATTTACACTATGTTAGCTATTGGTCTCTACACTTTCCTAATTTTTACTTCGTAACTATCTTCTTGGATGCATTCCTATGGTTTCCATAACTTTTACTTAATTATATTTTTGTCCTTTAAGTTATGTTTTCATCACTTTTTAGCTCTTTTCTTGGTAAATTTTGGTCTTTCCTTCATCTTTTTTGTTTATAACATATTCTTAGAAAACACTACAAGAAAACAGCTCTATTGCCACGCTTTTTGAGCTACTGCCACGCTTTTGAAAGGTGACCTATGAAAGGGTGACGGTTGCTCTATCGCCACGCTTTTTTTTACCACATTTTTTTATGAATTGCCACTTTTAAAAGCGTGGCTGTAGGTGGGAGATATGGCCACGCTTTTGAAGCGTGGCGATAAAGAGGTATACGGCCACACTTTTAAAGCGTGGCGATAGCGAGAAATACGGCCACGCTTTTAAAGCGTGGCAATAGCCTTTTCAAATTAAAAAAAAAATTCTTTTTTGACTTTACCTTCATCACTACACAATATAAATTTTCAATCCTTTTTTATTACCAAACCAATAAATATAGTATACAATTTTTATTACAAGACAAATCAAATAGTAATTAGTA
>NC_029786.2:62341733-62375144 GCF_000816755.2 Arachis ipaensis
TTGTTTTATATATTAAAAAATAATACTCAAATACAAAATAAATCTCGGAGTTTAAATTCCAAAACTAAAAACTTTTCACACAACTAGGGAGACAGTTCTCCTTTCTTGAATTATCTAGTGTCGACAAGCATTCGTGCTTTGAGCCAACAATGGAGAGCCCTCCTTGTGATCCTTTGTGTGGCTGCTCCTTGGAAAAGGATCAGATATAGGTTTTTTATTTTGAACAAAGCTTCCTGCTAATGAAGGGCAACTTTTTTGCTGAACCAGACTGTACTTCGTAAAGGAAACAACTGATGAGTCAAAATTTGACATTTTTATCTGAGCTTGAGCATTTAAAGAAGATTCACAAGATTTATTTTCTGCCAGACCATTGAAAAGTCCCTTCAATACTTGGTTTGCTGCAGCAGAATCCATATTTCCGTTCTCCTTCTTAATAATATCAACAGATTTCCTAGAAACAATATTTTTTCTATCACGAACATAAAATAGCATGTATGCCTGCCGATTTAACACTTCTTGCTCACTGACATTGTATACCTGATGCATTAGTGCGAATGGGTTAAAATGGCAATTCAATGACACAATGTTCATATATGATTGATAGTAGCTCCAAACAACATTCACCAAAACAGCAATTCGCAATTTTTTCTAGACATCTCCGTAGCTTATATTTATTAATTCATCAAATTTACGTGAATAAAAGAACTAGTACTTATTTATTATCAGCATGCACAACCTGACTCATGCAATTGGATATATTCAGAGTTTCTGCTGAAGATTCTAATGCTCAGCGTTTATTGATTTTCAATAATCAGTGAGAAGACAATAACTTTTGAATATTAAAAACAGAGCACAAGAGGAGATAGATCTTTTAAAAAGTAATGATGCTATTCAAGTTCTAGTTCTGCGAGACAAGATTTATACTTTAATTTTTCTTTAGTTCCTCCAGTCTAGAGACACTATATGCTCTTTCGTCCCACCCAAATAGATGAAAGAACAGAAAAAAACAATACCAGAAGAAAAAGAGATAGAAATTTGCAATACCCTATTGTCATCCAAGATATACCACGTCATTTGATGTGGGGACATAGCAGTAATAATGTCCAGAATGAGTGCTAGAACCAGAATGAACCAAAACCCCATAGAGAGAATACTTCACATCTCCTTCCTGCTAAAAAGAAGAAACTTATACACAGATTAAAGGTACTCAATCGGCAGAGTAAATATTTTCAATGAGAAACAGAGGGATCTCCTTTTAGCAAAAGATATATAAAGTAACATGATTTACTTATTTCATCTAAAAAAGAAATTCTAACAAGGTGAGATATTTTATGCCCACAAAAACTTAGCAAAAAAGAACAACTTACATATGAGCCACTGACAAAAGGTTTTAGGTCCAGAGCACAGTCAAACCAAACCTTCTTTTTAATCTTCTGTCCAGGATTGTGCACATGGAATCGCTTTAAGTGAATAGTTAGCACATAAGGTGCCTTATGAACTGTAAGCTGTTTCAGAGCCCAAACTTTCTGCTTGCATCTTTGACAATTGTATTGCCTCTCCCCTCCATCCAACCATTCTGCAGCAGTGAAATTTGCAAGTGCTTTCTGCAATGATTCTGCCTTGAAAATTTCGAGACTTAGATCTAAGAATGGATCAAACTTGTTGGAGCAAAAGGAACACTGCTGACATTTCACCTAAGAGAAAGCAACCACATAAGTATACGACAATCAGTCATTACAGGGGAAAAAATTATAGAGCAATATTGTTCTATACAGATCACAATTTATGGGTTACATATTTACCAGACCATTTCTAAACTCAATTAGTAATGACCTCGCTCACAAAAAATAAACCAGTAGTCAAGAAATCTAACCTGACTTCGCAGATGACCACCAAATATTTTATGAACAAAACTTTTCTCATAAGCACTAGGTGATTCACTTGGTACACCAGAAGGCAGGCAGCATTTATGCATTGACTCAAGTAAGTTGACCATATACTCATGTGCATCCTCCTGCCTTGTATTTTGGAAATTTCGTGATATACCTGATCTAAGGTCAGGAAGTATAAATTTCACGCTAATATGAAAATAAGTGATACTACTAGGCTAACAAATTATAGCACATCAAGTATGCCTAAGACAAGAGTTTATTTCCATATACTTAGTTCAAAAACCAAGTAAAGGAACAAACACACAGTGCAACAGGATATTTTAGGAAGGCAACCTAATCCTTATCAAATTTCCCAAAAAGAAACATGAAGGTGAAAAATAAAAGAAACATTCTTAACTGCTTATCCATAAACAAACAACTCAAAACATAAGGATACACCGCAGATTCCCAACCAGATCCTCGGGGGATAATGTTCTTCCAGATGCATGCAGTGCACGACTTACATGATTCTGTATTGCACATAGAGCACAAAATCCAGTAACATGGCCTACAATTATGGTAAAACATAATAAGATACTCAACACAGTAATGATTTCCTTCACATGCAAGCCCGTTTTCCAAAACTATAGAAGCACCATCTCCTCATCTCACCACTCGGGAAATATGAGATAAAAGTTTCATATTTCCATTCCAACTAATTTGAATGACAATTTATGCTAATGCACATTTCATTAGAAATTCTAACTAATTAAATTGTACTTCAAATTTCTTCCTTTTACCTTTCCCTTCCAATAATTAATAACAAATTGTGTACGTATAATGTTAATTCTATTATCTTCCCTCTATTAGAAATTCTAATATTTTTTCTAATTTATAATCAGGCAAGATCAATTCTTGTATGCTTTCATTATTGCTTGCTTGTGTATTTTTTACCGGTTTCATGCAATGATAAATATACTACTAGGCTTGATAAAAATACCCATGTTAGTCTTCAAATTAAATTAATTAACATACCTTCCTAAAACTACATGGGAGCAAAATGAATAACCATACCTTCTGTCTCAGTGAAGGGTCAGGTAATTCGAGTACTTTTGAACACTGCTTCCTAATTTTATTTCTCTTTTCAATGTCAGCATTCCTCTTCCTAATAAAAAACCATCGGACAAGGGGAATGGCAAAGAAGGAACCAGCATAAATCTGAAAATATTATCAATTCATCATTCAATCTATTGTGACAGCAAACCTAAACCAGTGCTAATAGACATTAAAATAACACCCTCATGCTCAAGAAAATATCTATTGGGAGCGAAAGAAGGGCATAAAGAAGCTGTCAAACGAATTTCACATTTTCAATGCTTTCAACTTGTCTCATATTTAATAGCCATAACAAGGCAAGAGAAGCATTCATTGATGTTCAACACATGATGTTTTACAGCGACACCAATTTGCAGAGTCCAGAACTAAGTCTATTTTTTTATTTTTCTTTTTGGGTCATGTTACCCTCAAATTTTAAGTCTCAAATAATATTTCTCTAAGCAACAACATCAAATCATGGAATTAAATACTAAATTTACAGCAAGACATTACCATCTAATTCTCAAAATTAGCATCATCAAGAATTCTTCTATAAATACAAAAAGAAAAAAAATCATACCTGAAGAAGCGGAAAGATGTCTGCCACAAATTTAATGAAGCAGGGGCGAGTCCTACACGAACGAGGGATGTAGCAGATGCGAGGCGGATGTGCGGTGGAGGCGTAGTGGGGGGATGTAGCAGCGCGATGACAAGGAAGGCAATGGTGAGGGTTAGGGCATGGTGGTAAGGAAGGCGAAACTACAAGGAAGGAGAGCAGAGAAGACGACACTGACGATGCAGAGGAGATCGGCGAGGAGGACAACGCTAGTGACGAGGTAAACGAGGGCGACCCTAGTGACGAGGAGGAGACGAGGCAGAGGGGAGGCTAATGGCGCAGCGAGGACAGTGTTGGTGACGGCGGGGATCTGAGCTCTTCCAGGGTTGAGAGATGGGAGTTGAGAGTGACAGCGTAAGATCGAGTTGAGAGTGAGAGAGTAGTCCCGAAGCTTTCTTTGGGCTTATTATTAGGGTTTTATTTTTCAAAAACCTTTTGGCCACGCTTCAAAAGCGTGCCAATAGAGGGCCAGGATATGGCCACGCTTCGTAACCGTGTCCGTAATGAAATTCTGTTGCCCGCTTTTGAAACGTCCCTGTTTCTCTCTATGGCCACACTTTTAAAGCGTGGCAAAAAAAAAACGTGGCCGTATCTCTAATCAATTGCCGCCCTTCCAAAAGCGTGGCCGTTGACCCTTTTCGCCACGCTTTTGAAGCGTGGCGAGAAAAAACGTGGCCGAATCTCTATTCAATCGCCACCCTCATAAAAGCGTGGCCATTGACCACTTTTGGCCACACTTTTAAAGCGTGGCAAAAAAAAGCGTGGCCATAGACCTTTTTTCTTGTAGTGAAATTCCTTTGAATATCTATAATTTGCCATTTTTTAGAACATATTCTTAGAAATTTTCTTTCAATATCTAGAATTCATCCCAAATGTCTTAAACATAATCATAACATTTTCAAATGTCTCTAATTGATAGTGCAATCTATACATTTATAATTCATTCTAAACATTCATACATCATCAAATATACTCGCAATATTCAATTTCTTCAACAAAAATCACATGTTTAGGGTTTTGTATGACTTATAAGGAACATAAACTCTAACCAAACTATTACTCAAATCCATCATGGTTCATAAATAAAAAATTTTTAGAAATGGATTACCCTTGATAAACCATCATGGTTGAACCTTATATGGATTTTGTTGACAAACCTTCAAGAAATTAGTATGGATGTGAAGAGAATGATCGGAGGAATTGATTGATCGGAGGAAAGTTGGAATCAAAGTCTTGAATTTTTCATGAATCAAGATCAAAGATGGGATGAACATAGCTTTCTCTCTCTTGTTCTTACAAGACGATAAAAAGAAAATAATGATGATAACGAGAAAGAGAGTGGCCATGAGTTTAAGTGAGAAGAAGAATAAACTAAATGGCCAAGATTTATCCTAAAAGGATAATTACCATGTGTGGTACTTATTTGAGTCTATGTTTTTACTTTATCTGGTCATTTGGTTCATATACTAATGTTTATAACACTGATATAATAGATATTTCAATTTCAAAATATCTCTAAAATATTTTGGTATAGTTTATTAGAGCAAAGAATACCAGTAAAAATTTCATACCATTGAATTTGAACTTGGTAAATATGTGGTTCAAAAAAGCTCTTTTATTATTCACTAATATAATATTTTTGTGTGAATAATAATTGAAGATATTTTTATTTTTGATAGGAGCCTCTCGTTAAATAGAGCCAAACTGTGATACACAGTTTTTGCAAATTTCAATTGCAAAAAATTTTCCAAATTATTTTATGAAAAATCAGGCTATTATAACATTATATTGAATCTATTACATAATTATTTTAAACATATCTCATAGAAACATTTTTTAATTTCTTAATTTTCTCTAATGAACACCAAATTCAACATATCCAAATCCTTAAGCTACAATTTTATTTAAATTATTTTGTTAATATTCTCAAATAAATTTCAAAAATCATATAGACTTTACTTGCAATTGGAAATAAATAGAAAACTAAATTAGTATAATATTTCTGTACTTATTATAGTCTCATAACAAACATCTATTACACATGATAAAATTTTTGGCGGTTTAGGAGAAAATACGAACCACATAATCTAAGAACTTCGCCATCAGGTAGAAACACTAGAGGAACAAGTAGCCACCAATGAGCACTATGCACTGAAATACTCAAGCAAGGCGATATCCAGAACTACTTCTAGAAATGGGGACATGGCGAGATCCCCAAATCAAAGGCTCAAAAGTCACAGGGATCACAGTTGATCGCAAGAATAAAACCACCACCAAAACAACGATGGTGAGAACTACCAAAAAGACTCCAAGTGAAGAAGGAGTAAAAACATGTTGATGGGAGCCACCCCATTACTGACAAGGTCCTAAAGGTCAGGTTGCCAAAGGATTTTGACAAACCGACCAACATGAAGTATGACAGCACAAAAGACCCCAGGAACACAAAATTGCTTTTGAGGCAAGGATGAACCTCGAGGGAGTGGTAGACGCCGTCCAATGTCGAGCCTTCCCAGTAACCCTAGCTAGCCTAGCCATCAAATGGTTCAATGTCTTACCTAACAGCTACATCTCATGTTTTCCTCGACATCTCAAAAAATTTCCTAGTACAATTCATCACACGAGACCCAATCAGCCTATTGGGCATCACCTAACGACTAGATGAATCCACAAGGAAGTACCTTAATCAATTTAGCAATGAATGTTTGGAGATCAATGGACTAATAGACTCATAGGAGGTTTTTGCCTAACCAATGGGTTCATGAATGAAAGTGTTCGAAAGTGTAACACCCTACTACATAGAGCTTTATGTCATAAATCAGACGTGGTGAGGTATTATGATATCTAAAAGACAAAATATGTACTTATGTATATATATGAAGAATAATTTTAACTAAGGGCCTTGAACAAAGGATAAACAGAACAAACAGAAACTGCATTGCACTTGAAATGTGAAGATTATAAAGCGGAAAAACGGAGAGTAGAAGAGTTAAAATATACACATACATAAACAGTTCCAACAAGATACTTATAGTAAGCTCCAGACTCGACCTGTGAAGTAAAGGCCGGCTAGAGAATATATATATATATATACACACACACACACACACACACACACACAAAAACATAAATACAGATTTTGGTTCTCCAAAATCAACCTCTAAGAGGGACAAAATACAAGTTTACACATAGTAGAGAATACTACATATATACATATACAAAATATAAAGTTCAAAATCCCTAAGAGTAGTTCTTTGCTCCTAAAGAGTCTCCAGCACGCTCAGCAAGGTGCCTCATGTCCTACATCAGAAAGAAGTAGAATATGTATGGAATGTGAACCAGAGGTTCTCAATATGGTAAAGGTGCTCGTATAGATAATAAATAATGTCCCGAAAAGCCAGAGACATTCCAAAACTACAACAATTCAAACCAAATCCTAGAATTTTCACTAAACCAGAATTATGGTGACCATGTCTAAGGATCCTAATTTAACTCTTCGTTTCCGGTTATCTGCAGACCTCCAATTCACCAAGTGGAACAACCCTCAGCTTCTCCTCCACTAGCATAAGGGATCTCTCAGAAAACAAACACAAACAAGACAAACAAGAAAAACACAAATATGAAAATAGATACAACAATTAGGTCAAGTAGCAGTTAATTACAGTTAAGCAAATAGGCAAGCCAAAACAAATGCATACTCAAACAAAACATACAAGTGCATATGATGCATGTCTGCCCTATGGCCGATGAGTCTCATCTGTTGGTTATATAGTAATAATCCGACATGCCCAGTAGCTAACCTGAACATTGTCTCTCTGTTGTGCACTAACACCTCAGCACATCAGCTGGCCATTAGAGGGAGAGTGCCCTATTACAATTAGAGAAAATACGTGCCCTGTCACCATTAGAGGGAATATGTGCCCTGTCACTATTAGAGAAAATACGTGCCCTGTCACATGCACCTAGCGAGAACTCATAAACAAGCGGGATCGACCACCATCCTTGCCACACTTATCACAATCATTGTCTTTTTATCCATTTCATTCTTAATCTTATCTCACTCCGTCCAAAGTCACTATCATAATCAATCAATATCATCATCGCCATAAATCATCTCTCAAAGTCTCATCATTCATAAATATATTTATTCACATAATTCACGTCCTCTTCATCATCATCTCGGAATACCATACATCATAATCTTTACTCTTCAATTTGTTATCTCAACCCATTAAATTTCATCCTTAACCCTCTACCTTCTGGTACACTGGCTTTAGACTTACAACAGGGTTTAAAAAAAATCTAGAGGAATGATCGAAAGCACACAAATTTCATTTCAGCCAAAATAGGGTGTCGCATACGCGAACTAGTGCCGCGTATGCGAGATTTCAAAACTTGTCATTCTCGCGTACGTGATAAACCCCAATTTTGTGGTTTATCTTGTGCTTAATTTAGGGGATTTTATCAACTTTTCTCACATTTATTCAATGAATTAGCATGATTTTGTAATTCTCTCTTAATTTGTACTTAAGTGTAAAAACATACTTTTTGGGCCTTAAAATAGCTAAATTTAATTCACTTTAATTCCATTCGATGCCTTGATATGTTTGTTGAGTGATTTCAGATTCACAAGGCAAGTATTGGATGGAAGAAGTGAAGAGAAAAGCATGCAAAGTGGAGAATTCATGAAGAAATGAGCATTTGGAGAATTGAGGGCCACGCGTATACGTCATCCACACCTACGCGTGAGTGGGAGTTTTGGCCAGCGACACGCACGCATCGTCCACACGCACGCGTGACGCTCGGCACGTAACTCACTTAAAGTGAATTCGCTGGGGCGATTTCTGAGCTGCCCAGGCCCAAATCCAACTCATTCCTGAGGCTATTTCATGCAGAATTCAAGCTTGGGCAAAGGGGGAGCAATTAGTTGTAGCTTAGCATCATGTATGTTAGTTTCTAGAGAGAGAAGCTCCCTCTTCTCTCTAGAATTAGGGTTCTTAGGGTACTTTGCATCTTAGATCTAGGGTTCAATTCTTGTTTTCCTTTAGTTTTTCTTGTAATTTCTTGTTCCTACATCTTAATTCTCTTAGTTTGCAGTGTTAATTTTCCTTTTATGCCTCTCTTTAGTTTTATGAATGCTGATGTTGGATTTGGTTTTCTTTAATGCAATTCATGTTTGATGTTCTTTTATTGTTGATTTGAGTTGTTATTATTGTTTCCTTGCAATTGGTAGTTGTTAGATTTTATTATTCTTGCACATTTATTATGCTTTCCCTTTATGCCTTCTAAGTGTTTGACAAAATGCTTGGTTGGATGTTAGAGTAGACTTTTTGAGCATTCTTGGTTTAGAAAGATAAATTAGGTGATCTTGAGTCATGAATACCCAACTCATGTTGGTGATCTAGAGTGATTAGTTAATATTATTTCCATTGACTCTAATCTCTTGCTAATTCAATTAGTAAGTTGATTAGCAATTTTGGATTGAGATTAACTAGTCCTATTTGATTTTCTTCTGATGTTGGAGATGACGAAATAGGATTAGCTCTTGTTAATTATTGTTATTAGTGACTAGGATAGAAAGTGTATATTCTCAATCCTTGCCATAAATGTCTCTCCTTATTAATTGCTTTCTTTATTTGCTTACTTTACTTTTCTTGTCATTTATTTTCTTGTCCCTTTTATAAATCAAACCCTTTGTTCCTTCATAGCCAATAATTAAACACTTCATTGCAATTCCTTGTGAGACGACCCGAGGTTTAAATACTTCGGTTAATTTTCATTGGGGTTTGTACTTGTGACAACCAATCTTTTAAAATTTGATGTGAGAATGATTTGTTGGTTTGGAACTATACTTGCAACGAATTTCCTTTTCTATTAAGAGAAATTTTAGACCGACAACAATTCTTTACATCAAATTTTTGGCGCCGTTACCGGAAAAATTGCAATGGTGTTATATTATTGGCTATTATATATATGTGAATATGTTTGCCTTTTGCTTCTTTGTTAGTTGTTGTTAGTTGTAAGACTTTGCTTTCTTTGTTTCTTGTTAGTTTTTGTTTTTATTTTCTCTTGTCACCATGAATTCTCATCACTTTGGCTATGAGTGTGGTTCAAACTATGTTGTAGGAAATAGAAGCTTTAATGAGGATTTGCATCAAGGATTTGGAGATCAAAGGTAGGAGGAGCCCTAAACTTATGGACAACCTTCTTAGCAACAACCTCCTCCGGTTTCTTATGGGTACAATCCAACTCTTGATGCATACCAATCTAATGTGTGTGATGACCTTATTGTGATTGTCAACCACAACCACCACATACACATGACCCTTTCCCTCAACATAGTCCTCAACAACCATACTCACGAGCCTCATACCACCAAACACCTCCATATGATCCTAACCCATATCCACCATACCAACCACCATACGAACCATATCTAGAGCCACCACCATTTCAACACTGATGAACGGATATTTTATACACTTTTTGGGGTTAATTTCATGTAGTTTTTAGTATGTTTTAGTTAGTTTTTAGTATATTTTTATTAGTTTCTAGGAAAAATTCATATTTTTGGACTTTACTATGAGTTTGTGTATTTTTCTGTGATTTCAGGTATTTTCTGGCTGAAATTGAGGGAATTGAGCAAAAATCTGATTCAGGCTGAAAAAGGACTGCAGATGTTGTTGGATTCTGACCTCCTTGCACTCAAAATGGATTTTTTGGAGCTACAGCAGTCCAAATGGCGCGCTCTCAATTGCGTTGGAAAGTAGACATCCAGGGCTTTCCAGCAATATATAATAGTCCATACTTTGCTCAAGGATAAATGACGTAAACTGGCATTCAACGCTAGTTCCATGTTGCATTCTGGCGTTAAACACCAGAAACAGGTTACAAGTTGGAGTTAAACGCCCAAAAAAGGTTACAACCTGGTGTTTAACTCCAGAAACAGCCTAGGCACGTGTAAAGCTCAAGTTTCAGCCCCAGCACACACCAAGTGGGCCCCAGAAGTGGATTTCTACACTATCTATCATAGCTTATTCATTTTTTGTAAACCTAGGTTACTAGTTTAGTATTTAAACAACTTTTAGAGATTTATTTTGTACCTCATGACATTTTAGATCCGAACTTTGTACTCTTTGATGGCATGAGTCTCTAAACTCCATTGTTTGGGGTGAGGAGCTCTGCTATTTCTCGATGACTTAATGCAATTATTTATGTTTTCTATTCAAACACGCTTGTTTCTATCTAAGATGTTCATTCGCACTTTAATATGATGGCTGTGATGACCCGTGACATTCATCACCATTCTCAACCTATGAACGCGTGATTGACAACCACCTCCATTATACCTTCGATTGAATGAGTATCTCTTGGATTCCTTAATCAGAATCTTCGTGGTATAAGCTAGAATCCATTAGCAGTGTTCTTAAGAATCCGGAAAGTCTAAACCTTGTCTGTGGTATTCCAAGTAGGATTCAGGGATTGAATTACTGTGACGAGCTTCAAACTCACAAGGGTTGGGCGTAGTGACAGACACAAAAGGATCAATGGATCCTATTCCAGCATGAGTGAGAACCGACAGATGATTAGCCGTGCGGTGACAGCACACCTGGACCATTTTCATTGAGAGGACGGATGGTAGCCATTGACAACGGTGATCCACTAACACACAGCTTGCCATAGGAGGAACCTTGCATGCGTGAAGAAGAAGACAGGGGGAAAGTAGACATTCAGAAGACAAAGCATCTCCAAAACTCCAACATACTCTCCATTACTGCATAACAAGTATTTATTTCATGCTCTTTTATTTTTCGCAATTCAGACTGATAATCATAATTAATCTCTTGACTAAGATTTACAAGATAACCATAGATTGCTTCAAGCCAACAATCTCCGTGGGATCGACCCTTACTCACGTAAGGTATTACTTGGACGACCCAGTGTACTTGCTGGTTAGTGGTACGGAGTTGTGAAAAGTGTGAATCACAATTTCGTGCACCAAGTTTTTGGCGCCATTGCCAGGGATTATTCGAGTTTGGACAACTGACGGTTTATTTTGTTGCTTAGATTAGGAAAAATTTTTCTTTTTGGTTTAGAGTCTTATATTATTGTTTCGGGTTGACATTTTTTTAAAAATCCTTATTTTCTCTTTTTAAATTTTTTCGAAAATTTTTATAAACTAATAATTGAGTTTTTTTGTTTGAGTTTAGTTTCATATTTTAAGTTTGGTGTTATTTCTTCATGTTCTTGTTGTTCTTGTGAGTCTTCAAAGTGTTCTTGTGTCTTCCTTGTGTTTTGATCTTAAAATTTTTAAGTTTGGTATTCCTTGGTGTTTTCCCTCCAAAATTTTCGAAAATAAGGAGCATTAGATCTAAAAACTTTAAGTCCTGTGTCATTTTATTGTTTTTCTCTTTCCTCATTAAATTCAAAAATATCTTTTCTCTTTATTTAAGTTTAATTTTCGAAAATTACTTTTAAAAATTCAAATTTTTATTTTAAAATCAAATCCTTTCAAAATTCAAAATCTTTTTCAAAAATCATATACAGAGTTTTTCAAATCTTCTCAATTAAGTAATTATTCTCATTTTCAAATTTATTTTTCCCTTGGTTTTCGAAATTTACATTTTAAATTTCTAATTATTTTATTTTATTTTATCTTATTATTTTTATTTATCTTAATAATTTGGTTTGTTCTACTTCAATAAAATAAAAACAAAAATATATCTTCTTTACAATTCACATCAATTTCATTTTATCCATCATGGATCTAAGTGGAAATGAACAGTCCAGAAGGACTCTGGGATCATATGCTAATCCCACTACTGTTGCATATGGGAGTAGTATCTGTATACCCCCATCAAGGCAGGCAGTTTTGAGCTAAATCCTCAGCTTATTGTCATGGTACAGCAAAACTGCCAGTATTCCGGTCTTTCACAGAAAGAACCTACTGAGTTTCTGGCACAATTCTTACAAATTGTTGACACAGTACGTGACAAGGAGGTAGATCAGGATGTATACAGACTGTTAATGTTTCTATTTGCTGTAAAAGATCAAGCTAAAAGGTGGTTAAATAACCAACCCACAGCAAGCATAAGGACATGGAAATAGTTATCAGACAAATTTCTGAATCAATATTTCCCTCCAAAAAGGATGACACAGCTAAGGCTGGATATCCAAGGCTTTAAACAAGAGGATGACGAATCCTTTTATAATGCATGGGAGAGGTACAGATGGATGCTAAGGAAATGCCCCTCTGAAATGTTTTCAGAGTGGGTGCAATTAGACATCTTCTACTATGGGCTTACAGAAGGAGCTCAGATGTCCTTAGACCACTCAGCTGGTGGATCTATACACATGAGGAAAACTATTGAAGAGGCTCAAGAGCTTATTGATATAGTTGCCAGAAATCAGCATCTGTACATAAGCAGTGAGTCCTCCATAAAAGAAGAAGCCAAAGCAGTGTCTACTGAACTTGGTCCTCCAGAACAAGTTGCTGAACTCAATCAACAATTGTGTTTTCTAACAAAACAGCTAGCAGAATTCAAGGAGATGCTACAAGACACTAAAAATGCTAATAAAAATATGGAGGCATAATTGGATCAGACAAAACAGCAATTATCAAAGCAGATAACAGAAGAGTGCCAGGCAGTTCAATTAAGAAATGGGAAAACATTAAATACCTCACTTCAGAGCAGCAGAAAGCCAAGAAAAGAACAACTGACAGAGGATGAGCAAAAATTAATCCAAAATCCCTCTGAGGACATTAAGGGCCCAGAGAGGAACAACTCTGGCGTTCAAATGCCAGAAAAGGATGCAAGGTTGGCGTTAAACGCCCAACCCACGCGCAGTTCTGGTGTTCAAACGCTAGGAACAGGCAAGGAGCTGGCGTCAAACGCCCAATGGAAGCTCAATTCTGGCGTTCAAACGCCAGAAATAGGTAGGAAGTTGGCATCCAACGCTAATCAAACTTCCAACCCTGGCATTCAAACGCCAGTGAGGGATTAGACACACACAAGTGCTGATAGCAACCCCTCTAAAAAGGCTTCTCCAACCATTTCTGTAGGAAATAAACCTGCAGCAACCAAGGTTGAGGAATACAAAGCCAAGATGCCTTATCCTCAAAAACTCCGCCAAGAGGAACAGGATAAGCAAATTGCTCGCTTTGCAGACTACCTCAGGACTCTTGAAATAAAGATTCCGTTTGCAGAGGCACTTGAGCAAATACCTTCTTATGCCAAGTTCATGAAAGAGATCTTGAGTCATAAGAAGGATTGGAGAGAAACTGAAAGAGTTCTTCTCACTGAGGAATGCAGTGCAGTCATTCTGAAGAGCTTCCCAGAAAAGCTTAAAGATCCCGGGAGCTTTATGATACCATGCATATTAGAGGGTGATTGCACCAAGACAGCTTTATGTGATCTTGGGGCAAGCATCAACCTAATACCTGCATCCACTATTAGAAAGCTTGGTTTAACTGAAGAAGTCAAACCAACTCGGATATGTCTCCAACTTGCTGATGGCTCCATTAAATACCCATTAGGCGTGATTGAAGACATGATTGTCAGGGTTGAGCCATTCGCCTTTCCCACTGACTTTGTGGTGCTGGAAATGGAAGAGCACAAGAGTGCTACTCTCATTCTAGGAAGACCTTTCCTAGCAACTGGACGAACTCTCATTAATGTCCAAAAGGGGGAAGTAACCCTAAGGGTCAATGAGGATGAGTTTAAGTTGAATGCTGTCAAAGCCATGCAGCATCCAGACACACCGAAAGACTGCATGAAAGTTGATCTTATTGACTCTTTGGTAGAGGAGATCAACATGGCTGAGAGTCTCGAATCAGAGCTAGAAGATATCTTTAAAGATGTTCAGCCTGATCTGGAGGATTCAGAGGAATTGAAAGAGCCTCTGGAAATTCCTCAGGAAGAGGAAAAACCTCCTAAACCCAAGCTCAAACCATTACCACCATCCCTGAAATATGCATTTCTGGGAGAAAGTGACACTTTTCCAGTGATCATAAGCTCTGCTTTAAATTAACAGGAAGAGGAAGCACTACTTCAAGTGCTAAGGACACACAAGACAGCTCTTGGGTGGTCCATAAGTGACCTTAAGGGCATCACTTTTTGGATGGCTATTCAGGCTACAACCAAATTACAGTAGATCCCCAGGATCAAGAGAAAACAACATTCACATGTCCATCTGAAGTATTTGCCTACAGAAGGATGCCATTTGGGCTGTGTAATGCACTTGCAACCTTTCAGAGATGCATGCTCTCTATTTTCTCTGATATGGTGGAAAAATTTCTGGAAGTTTTCATGGATGACTTCTCAGTATATGGAGACTCATTCAGCTCCTGTCTTGATCACCTGACACTGGTTCTGAAAAGATGTCAAGAGACTAACCTGGTTTTAAACTGGGAAAAATGTCACTTTATGGTGAGTTGGTGACTGAAGGGATTGTCCTTGGGCACAAGATTTCGAACAAGGGAATAGAGGTGGATCAAGCTAAGGTAGAGGTAATTGAAAAATTATCACCACCTGCCAATGTTAAGGCAATCAGAAGCTTTCTGGGGCATGCAGGAATCTATAGGAGGTTTATAAAGGATTTTTCAAAAATTGCAAAACCTCTAAGCAACCTGCTAGCTGCTGACACGCCCTTTGTGTTTGACACAGAGTGTCTGCAGGCATTTGAAACTCTGAAAGCTAATCTGGTCACAACACCAGTTATTTATGCACCAGACTGGACATTACCATTCGAACTAATGTGTGATGCCAGTGACCATGCCATTGGTGCAGTATTGGGGCAGAGGCATGACAAGCTTCTGCATGTCATTTATTATGCTAGCCGTGTTTTAAATGATGCCCAAAAAAATTACACAACCACAGAGAAAGAATTACTTGCAGTGGTTTATGCCATTGACAAGTTTAGATCATACTTGGTAGGATCAAAAGTGATTGTGTACACTGACCATGCTGCTCTTAAATATCTACTCACAAAGCAGGATTCAAAACCCAGGCTCATAAGATGGGTATTACTTCTGCAAGAGTTTGATATAGAAATAAGCGACAGAAAAGGGACAGAAAACCAAGTGACTGATCATCTGTCCCGGATAGAGCCAGTAGAAGGGGCGTCCTTTCCCTCTATTGAGATCTCTGAAACCTTTCCGGATGAGCATTTGTTTGCCCTTCAGGAAACACCATGGTTTGCAGACATTGTAAACTATAAAGCTGCAAGGTTTATACCCAAGGAGTACAGCAGGCAACAAAAGAAAAAATTAATTACTGATGCAAAGTACTACTTGTGGGATGAACCCTATCTTTTTAAAAGATGTGCAGACGGAATAATCCGAAGGTGTGTGCCTAGAGAAGAAGCATAGAAGATCTTATGGCATTGCCATGGGTCACAATATAGAGGCCATTTTGGAGGTGAGCGAACAGCCACCAAGGTCCTCCAATGTGGCTTCTACTGGCCTACCCTTTATAGAGATTTCCGAGAGTTTGTACGTAACTGTGACAGTTACCAGAGAGCTGGTAATCTGCCTCATGGTTATGCCATGCCTCAACAAGGAATCTTGGAGATTGAGTTGTTTGATGTATGGGGTATTGACTTCATGGGGCCTTTCCCACCATCATACTCAAACACTTATATTCTGGTTGCAGTGGACTATGTATCCAAATGGGTAGAGGCCATTGCCACACCCACTAATGATACTAAGACAGTGCTGAAGTTCCTCCAGAAACATATCTTCAGTAGGTTTGGTGTCCCTAGAGTACTAATCAGTGATGGGGCACCCACTTCTGCAACAAACAGCTTTACTCTGCCATAGTCTGGTATGGAATTAGCCACAAGGTGGAAACTCCATATCATCCACAGACAAATGGGCAAGCTGAAGTCTCTAACAGAGAACTAAAAAAATCCTGGAATGGATTGTAAGTACCCGTAGAAAGGATTGGGCAAGAAGCTTGGATGATGCTCTGTGGGCCTACAGAACAGCATTCAAGACTCCTATAGGGACCTCTCTATACTAGCTTTTGTATGGTAAGGCCTGTCATCTGCCTGTGGAACTGGAGCACAAAGCCTACTGAGCAACCAGATTCCTAAACTTTGATGCCAAATTAGCTGGAGAAAAAAGATTGCTCCAGCTGAATGAGCTAGAGGAATTCAGACTCACTGCTTTCGAAAATGCCAAGCTTTACAAAGAGAAAGCAAAAAGGTGGCATGACAGAAAGTTGTCATCTAGGGTCTTTGAACAAGGACAAATGGTCCTGCTGTTTAACTCTAGACTCCGGCTATTCCCCAGGAAACTAAAATCCCGGTGGAGGGGACCATATGTGATTACAAGTGTGTCACCATATGGCTATGTGGAGCTTCAAAACGTTGATTCTAATAAGAAATTCATTGTTAATGGACAGCGAATCAAGCATTATCTTGAAGGCAATGTTGAGCAAGATTGCTCAAGGCTGAAGCTAGATTAAAAGCTCAGCAAGGTCCAGCTAAAGACAATAAAGAAGCGCTTGCTAGGAGGCAACCCAGCCATTAGCAAAACTCTTTCTGTTATTTTATTTTATTTTATTCTATTTTTCATTTTATTTATTTTTAAATTAAGTAAGTTCAATATTAATAATCTTCAAGGTAAAGAATCAATTGCATAAGTTCACAGGGCTACAGAAGGATTCAGAGCACAAAACAGCAAAAAGAAGCTCACTGGTGCGAAAAAGCCAGTAAGAGCTGTTTTGGGCGTTAAACGCCCAAAAGGAGCATCAACTGGGCGTTTAACACCAGTAGAGATAGCCATCTGGGCGTTAAACTCCAGAAAGAAGCAGCTTATGGGCATTTAACGCTAGATTTACAGCATCCTGGGCGTTCAGAAAAATGCCCAGTGACAAAGAAGTTTCTGGCATAACGCCAGCTAGAAACAACAGCTGGGCGTTAAATGTAACGACCCAATTTTCAATATGTCTAGATAATACCAGAAACTGAGCGCTACCAATTTGTCTTCCTAATTATTATCTATTATTTATCATATGAGCCTGATTCGTTGTTAAAAACGTAGTTAACTTGCAGGGTATTTTTTTTTTTGAAAATGTTTGGATTAATAGATGGAATCATTCATAATCAACTCACAATTGATAACAGATAAAACAGTTATAAACAACCACACATAAATACATCACAAGCAGTCAACAACATTCGGTGATTTAGCCTTTATTAGAGTATAGACTTTTAGTTAGAACACCCCTAGATATAGCTAGATAATATCTATATACATATATATACATACAACATCCCAGGCCCTGACCTATTCAAGAGGTCCCTAAGCTGGCACCTAGGCTAGCCTAGACTCTATACTCACCTAGTCCCTCTAAACTACTAAAGCGAGGGAAAGTACGTTCTAAGTCTTCAAAAATCAAGTCAGGTGGAACATCAGCAAAAGGTAGAACATCATCTACTACTCCTTTGAATGATCAGACATTGCCATATAACATCTCTCTGGTACCTCATCAAGTAGCCACACAACAGGAGTCTCGTACACAGGATTTAAGTTAAAGTTCAAGAACAAACGGGGTGTAGACATTGGCTAGTCTCACAGTATATACATATAAACAGGGAACGATATTCACCCTAGACTCAGAAGACTATCTAGAGCGGAATCCTCTTTGTGGAACGATCATCAACGAACTACGGAAGGATACTCTTGCTCCATCTAAAGGGGGAAGGGAGAGAGAAGGGGTAAGAACTGGGGAGTTCTTAGTAGGGTCGGGGTTATTAGTTACGTTCATTAATTCTATGTTGTTTATCAGACTATTAGCAGAATACAAAGAAGCAGTAATTAGAAAACACAGATAAGTAGAGAAGATAGAGAAAACAGATAGCAGAACACAAACAGAAGAATACAAGAAAATAACACAAGCGCAGAGAATGGAATACAAACAAGGAAAGCATACATTCATACCACAATCATAACAAAGGTAATGCGCAACCAAGTATAATGCATGTCTAGCCCTAGCGCAGGTAATGAGCTCATCTGTCGGTTACTAACCCGCTCGCGACATTATCCAGCAACCTCTGTCTGGATAAGGCTTTCCTGTTGGCAATATCCACTGCAAGCAACCTTTGTCTTACAGGGCGGAACTTATTAGCCGATATACGCCCAACACACTCACTGTAAGCAACCTCTGTCTTACAAGAGCACACTGATCTCGATACCTCTGTAAGCAACCTCTGTCTTATAGCAAAGCATTATAGTAAGGTATCCCAGGAAAGCATTCTCAGTGGTCGTACTACCATCCATCTGACTGCCACAATGCAGCAGATGAACACATAGATATCTCTGGGGTTGCCTTAATGTAACAAATGACCTTTCAACAGGCCCTTTACTTGTTCTCTATTCTCTTTATCATATTACTCTTTTCTCCTTATATCTCTTTACTCTGTTCTGATTACTCTTTTCTCTGTATCCCTTTATTCTACTCTTGTTACTCTTTTCTCTGTATCTCTTTACTTTTCTCTAGTTACTCTGTTATCTGTGTTTTCTCTGTTTAACATGTGTATTTAAAGCTTATGTAAATTTCGGTATGAATAGATAGTCTGTTCCAAGTATAGGTTCATTAAGTCTATACTGAAATAGTTTAACTTTTCATATTATACCTAACCTTAGTTGAAACTCAAGAACTAACTATGTTGCCCTAGTTCGTTCACTAATCTCTGTCTATTTTTCTGTCATTAAAACTTTACAGACCTTTTCTTCGACTTTTATCTTTTCTTCAAATTTTTATCTTTCTTTTATCTTTGCCTCACTAACATGTTATTACCACTCCCTAAGTATTTTATGAAGGTAATTATGAGATTCTGCACTTAAAGTTGTCTTTCTAAAGCTTTTACAGAAAACTGCCGTTTTCGTATTATTTTATTATTTTTATTAAAATATTATTTTTAATTAAATATTATTATTTAATATTTTATTATTATTTATTATTTTATCATTAATTTTTGAAAATCAACTTACTTTTACTTTTAACCTTTAAAATTCACTTTTTACCACCCGTAACTTTTAATATTTCTACTTTTACCACCCTAACTTTCAGAAATTACCAAACAACCCCTAAAACACCAAAAATTTTACTTCCTTGCCCTTTTTAAGATCTAAGGCCCGTTCTTCATTGTTCTTCATCACACTCAAAGTATTCTTCATGTTCTTCATAAATTCTTCAGATTCTTTCTCTGTTTTTACCAATTTTTCAGTCTTTTCAGCAACCGATTTTTACCATAATTCAAAATAAAATTGCAGCCACTAAAACCCCATCTTTTCTACATGATTTCAACATAAATTGAACCTCAATTTAAGCTTAGGGTTTCATTTTTCCAGCTGCCCAAGAACATGAACTTTAAAGCTTGAATTTCATCAAATTTTATCAGAATTTCACCAAATTTTCACCAAGAATCAATCATATATGCAACCAATTTTTAGCACAGCCAATTTATACAACATTCACACAACTCAAACACAAATAATCAAGATTAATTTCGTGACACCCTACTGATGGGATATTTTCGCAGAGAAACGAATTTCTCCAAAACACCCAAATCTAACCGGCAAGTGCACCGGGTCGCATCAAGTAATAATAACTCACGGGAGTGAGGTCAATCCCACAGGGATTGAAGGATTGAGCAATTTTAGTTTAGTGGTTGATTTAGTCAAGCGAATCAAGATTTGGTTGAGTGATTTCCCCAGTTGTTGATATATTAATTGCACTTTGTCACCTTTGGAAAGCCCCTCTGTTGGAATCTTCCTGTTCTTCCAACCCCTTTTTGTTTTGTTTCTGCGTTTTATCCTTTCTTTCGTTGACCTTTCATTTCTGGCCGTAGGCTTACCTTGGGGATCTTTCATCCTTTCAGTGGCTAATACTCTAATATTCTCTTGGACTTCTTCATCAGTTTGCACAATCTTTTGCCTTGGAATGTTGTTGTGAATTGCCTTGTTGCTTTCTTCCTTTAACTGAGATTCTTCCTTGTCAAGTTCCATATAGTTTTTCTTCTCATTACCAAACTGTGCTTCTGGTAACACCTTCAGAGTGACACTCTTATCATGCATTCTGAGAGTTAATTCTCCTTCCTCTATGTCTATGATAGCTCTAGCAGTGGCCAAGAATGGCCTTCCCAGAATAATAGAGTCACCATCATCCCCTTCTGAATCTAGAACCACAAAATCTGCAGGGTATATGAAATTGTCCACCTTGACCAGAAGGTTTTCAATCATACCCCTGAGGTATACTGTTGACTTATCTACTAGCTCTAGAGATATCTGTACTGGTTTAACTTCCTCTATATACAGCTTTTTTACCAAGGAGGATGGTATTAAGTTGATACTTGCTCCTAGATCGCACATTGCTTTAGTGATGGTTAATTCCCCAATGGTGCAAGGTAGCAAAAAGCTCCCTGGATCTTCAAGCTTAGGAGGAAACCCTTTTTGAATCAAAGCCCTGCATTCCTCAGTGAGCAGTATGGTTTCCTTCTCATCCCAACTTCTTTTCTTGTTGATAAGCTCCTTCAAAAACTTGGCATACAGAGGCATTTGCTCAAGTGCTTCAGCAAAAGGAACATTGATTTCCAGCTTTTTGAAAGTCTCAAGGAACTTGTGAAAATGCTGGTCCTTGGTTTCTTTGTTGAACCTCTGGGGATATGGCAGTGGAGGTGTGATGCTCTTTCCTATTTGCTGCTGTCCCTGAGTCACCTCTGTTGAACCGTGTGGCTGGTTGTCCTTCTCTTTGAGTTTCTCAGTGCTCTTGCTTGGCATCACAACTTGATCCTTGGCTTCATCTGCCTTTGTTTGCTCTTCATCTTCTATTGCACTTTCGCTGCTCTCTGCTTGCTTCTTTGTAGTGTCATTATTGCTCATCAATGTTCTCCCACTCCTTAATTGTATCGCCTTGCATTCTTCCTGTGGATTTGGAATTGTGTCACTCGACAGAGAGCTTGAGGGTCTCTCAAGAGAAATCTGCTTGGAGATTTGCCCCATCTGTCTCTCTAGGCTCTTCAGGGATGCTTCATGATTCTTGGTTGTTATTTCCTGGTGTTTTAACATTTTGTCTATCACGGCCTCCAAGTTAGTGATTCTTTGGGCTTCAGGTGATACTTGAGGTGGGTTATGAGATGTGGGTGGTGGATGGTAGGTATTTTGGTTGGTGGGTTGGTTATTAGATTGGTACTGGTTGGGGTTGGGGTAGTTGTTTTGAGGTTTTCTGTAAGGGTTTTGGTTAGTCTGCTGCTGGTTGTGGTTTTGGTTGCTTCTTGGGTTGTTTTGGTTTGAGTTCCTCTGCCATGGTTGTTGGTTTTGGGTATGATTATCTCCCCATATGAGGTTTGGGTGGTTCTTCCAGGATGGATTGTATGTATCACCATACACTTCATTTGGTCCTTGGTTGTGCATATACTGTACTTGCTCTTGTTGTTGTTCTTCTTGAGTGTCTTCATTCTGTCCCCATGTGGTTGATGGTTGGCTAGTGTTAACTGCTGCAACTTGGAGACTATCAATTCTCTTGGCCATTTGTTCAAATTGTTGTTGAATTTGCTGCTGCATCATCTTGTTTTGAGCCAAGATTGAGTCCACTCCTTCTAGCTCCATTACTCCTCTTCTTTGTGATGGTTGGCGGTTTCTTTGATGAGCAAAGAAATATTGGTTGTTAGCCACCATATCAATGAGATTTTGAGCTTCCTCTGCAGTTTTCATGAGTTGCAAGGAAACTCCAGCTGAATGATCCAAAGCTTCTTGAGATTTCAATGTTAAGCCCTCATAGAAATTCTGCAGCTTATCCCACTCAGTGAACATTTCAGAAGGACATTTCCTGATTAGAGCTTTGTATCTCTCCCATGCCTCATGGATGGGTTCAGCCTCCATTTGTGTAAATGTTTGTACCTCAGTCTTCAACCTTATGATCCTTTGAGGTGGGAATAGCAATAGCTTGTAGCTGTCAGGAGGCACACCATTAGTTTTAACTCAGTGACACTTCAATCTATTGCTAGAATGAAGTTTTAGTTAGCTTAAGCAAAAATTCAAACAGTTAGTGGGTTAATTGAAAATTAAAGGAACAGAAAATAAAAATGCTAGATCTAGATCACCACCTCACTTAATCATTGTCAATCTAATCAATCCCCGGCAACGGCGCCAAAAACTTGCCGGTTAGATTTGGGTGTTTTGGAGAAATTCGTTTCTCTGCGAAAATATCCCATCAAGTATAGTGCACCGGTATGTTAGACTTTCAGGTGGTCCTTTAGCACTTTTTCCTCCTAAATCACATCAAGAACAACTTTAAATCCAAAAACTCTCAACTGACCAAATCTCACTCAATATGTTAGGAAGAGATATCTCACCTTATACTTGCTAGAAATTCACGTTTCTTGGCCCTCAAGTCAAGTTAAGCATGATTCCTAAGGAAAAACATCAAGAAAACACATGTTTTGCATGATTTTCCTTGAAAACCGAATTGAAATGGGAAAGGAACAGCCATCTCACCTTATTTCCATCCTTGATAAGTTACATGGTTATGTAGAGGAAGAAGAGAGGATCATTTTGGTGAAATCGGAGTTTTGATTTGAGTTTTAGTTCAGAAGAAATCAAGCTTTGAAGATTAAGTGTTCATGAAAGTTTCTCTCTTTTCTCTCTTGTTATTTTCGGCCAAAATGATGAAATGAGACAGCCTTGGAGGTCTTGGGGGGTGTAGGGTGAGTTTTGATTGGTTGGCTTGAAGGTGGATTAAAATAATATTAAAATATCTCAGGTGTATAACTAATAAAACTAGGTGTATCGGAACACATGTAAAAACATCTCTAAAAATTATTTTCTGAGCTACTAGAATAAATGACACTAGTAACATATTTATTATGAGAATAGAACATGTATAATGAGGCCTTAGAATTGCTAAATTCATCAGAGAGTGCTGGTGCTAAGCTGCACCAGTAAACCGTAAACCCGGTTAAACCGATTTTCTGTTTTTAACAAAAACAGACCAGGTAACCTTATAATGTCATACAAGCATTTTCTGATACTAATATAATACTAATATTATACTATTATCTCTCTTCTATCATGAATTGAGTCCGGTTCATCAAACTGAGACTATTTACGAAAACTAGAATCAAAACTCTTAATCGATACGGTTCAAAAACTAGGTTCTTCGGGACTACATTATCGAGCTTGCCTCAGAAAAGGTTCTAGCTTAAGGATAACATAATGACAATGAGGATTGAGATGCTTGATGATACAGCAGAGGTGTTCCCTTTACTGATCTTCCGGAGAAATCTGTACTTTCAGAAAAGATCTCATGTACTCGAAAATCATGGTTGTTACATTCTACCCTCCTAAAAGAAAATTTTGCCCTCAAAATTTCAGCCACGTGCAAGAAATCCATCTTTAAGCGGTTTATTTCCTTCAAGCCATCCTGACGAAGAGATCGGTCCGTTGCTGATAGCATCCAAATCTCACACATCCATAGCCATTAAGATTCATAACAGCAATGAAGATAGCTGTGGCTCACGTCGATTCATCGTTCGGAGCTCGATTAAACCATGCCTATCCACAGTCATTGAGGTCTTATTCGCACCAAACAATCAACCTTAAGGTGATCAGTCTTAATATCTCAAGCTAGGCACAAACATTCCCAAAATGAGCACTCATAGACATTCATGCCCAATGTATCTTAAAGATACCCTAACAGCATGAGACATACAAGCAGAGTATGCAGTAAAGCATAGTCAGTCCACTCCCCAGGCTCAACTGGGAACGAACTACTCTGATACCAAATTGTAACGACCCAATTTTCAATATGTCTAGATCATACCAGAAACTGAGCGCTACCAATTTGTCTTCCTAATTATTATCTATTATTTATCATATGAGCCTGATTCGTTGTTAAAAACGTAGTTAACTTGCAGGGTATTTTTTTTTTTGAAAATGTTTGGATTAATAGACGGAATCATTCATAATCAATTCACAATTGATAACAGATAAAACAGTTATAAACAACCACACATAAATACATCACAAGGAGTCAACAACATTCGATGATTTAGCCTTTATTAGAGTATAGACTTTTAGTTAGAACACCCCTAGATATAGCTAGATAATATCTATATACATATATATACATACAACATCCCAGGCCCTGACCTATTCAAGAGGTCCCTAAGCTGGCACCTAGGCTAGCCTAGACTCTATACTCACCTAGTCCCTCTAAACTACTAAAGCGAGGGAAAGTACGTTCTAAGTCTTCAAAAATAAAGTCAGGTGGAACATCAGCAAAAGGTAGAACATCATCTACTACTCCTTTGCACGATCAGACATTGCCATATAACATCTCTCTGGTACCTCATCAAGTAGCCACACAACAGGAGTCTCGTACACAAGATTTAAGTTAAAGTTCAAGAACAAACGGGGTGTAGACATTGGCTAGTCTCACAGTATATACATATAAACAGGGAACGATATTCACCCTAGACTCAGAAGACTATCTAGAGCGGAATCCTGTTTGTGGAACGATCATCAACGAACTACGGAAGGATACTCTTGCTCCATCTGAAGGGGGAAGAGAGAGAGAAGGGGTAAGAACTGGGGAGTTCTTAGTAGGGTCGGGGTTATTAGTTACGTTCATTAATTCTATGTTGTTTATCAGACTATTAGCAGAATACAAAGAAGCAGTAATTAGAAAACACAGATAAGTAGAGAAGATAGAGAAAACAGATAGCAGAACACAAACAGAAGAATACAAGAAAATAACAAAAGCGCAGAGAATGGAATACAAACAAGGAAAGCATACATTCATACCACAATCATAACAAAGAAAATGCGCAACCAAGTATGATGCATGTCTAGCCCTAGCGCAGGTAATGAGCTCATCTGTCGGTTACTAACCCGCTCCCGACGTTATCCAGCAACCTCTGTCTGGATAAGGCTTTCCTGTTGGCAATATCCACTGCAAGCAACCTTTGTCTTACAGGGCGAAACTTATTAGCCGATATACGCCCAACACACTCACTGTAAGCAACCTCTGTCTTACAGCAAAGCATTATAGCAAGGTATCCCAGGAAAGCATTCTCAGTGGTCGTACTACCATCCATCTGACTGCCACAATGCAGCAGATGAACACATAGATATCTCTGGGGTTGCCTTAACGCAACAAATGACCTTTCAACAGGCCCTTTACTTGTTCTCTATTCTCTTTATCATATTACTCTTTTCTCCTTATATCTCTTTACTCTGTTCTGATTACTCTTTTCTCTGTACCCCTTTATTCTACTCTTGTTACTCTTTTCTCTGTATCTCTTTACTTTTCTCTAGTTACTCTGTTCTCTGTGTTTTCTCTGTTTAACATGTGTATTTAAAGCTTATATAAATTTTGGTATGAATAGTTAGTCTGTTCCAAGTATAGGTTCATTAAGTCTATACTGAAACAGTTTAACTTTTCATATTATACCTAACCTTAGTTGGAACTCAAGAACTAACTATGTTGCCCTAGTTCGTTCACTAATCTCTGTCTGTTTTTTTGTCATTAAAACTTTACAGACTTTTTCTTCGACTTTTATCTTTTCTTCAAATTTTTATCTTTCTTTTATCTTTGCCTCACTAACATGTTATTACCACTCCTTAAGTATTTTATGAAGGTAATTATGAGATTCTACACTTAAAGTTGTCTTTCTAAAGCTTTTACAGAAAACTGCCGTTTTCGCATTATTTTATTATTTTTATTAAAATATTATTTTTAATTAAATATTATTATTTAATATTTTATTATTATTTATTATTTTATCATTAATTTTCGAAAATCAACTTACTTTTACTTTTAACCTTTAAAATTCACTTTTTACCACCCTTAACTTTTAATATTTCTACTTTTACCACCCTAACTTTCAGAAATTACCAAACAACCCCTAAAACACCAAAAATTTTACTTCCTTGCCCTTTTTAAGATCTAAGGCCTGTTCTTCATTGTTCTTCATCACACTTAAAGTGTTCTTCATGTTCTTCCGAAATTCTTCAGATTCTTTCTCTGTTTTTACCCGTTTTTCAGTCTTTTCAGCAACCGATTTTTACCATAATTCAAAATAAAATTGCAGCCACTAAAACCCCATCTTTTCTACATGATTTCAACATAAATTGAACCTCAATTTAAGCTTAGGGTTTCATTTTTCCAGCTGCCCAAGAACATGAACTTTAAAGCTTGAATTTCATCAAATTTCATCAGAATTTCACCAAATTTTCACCAAGAATCAATCATATATGCAACCAATTTTTAGCACAGCCAATTTATATAACATTCACACAACTCAAACACAAATAATCAAGATTAATTTCGTGACACCCTACCTGGTTTTGCTGCTCCTAATTCAGTTAGACTTTCAGGTGGTCCTTTGGCACTTTTTCCTCCTAAATCACATCAAGAACAACTTTAAATCCAAAAACTCTCAACTGACCAAATCTCACTCAGTATGTTAGGAAGAGATATCTCACCTTATACTTGCTGGAAATTCACGTTTCTTGGCCCTCAAGTCAAGTTAAGCATGATTCCTAAGGAAAAACATTAAGAAAACACATGTTTTGCATGGTTTTCCTTGATAACCGAATTGAAATGGGAAAGGAACAGCCATCTCACCTTATTTCGATCCTTGATAAGTTACATGGTTATGTAGAGGAAGAAGAGAGGATCATTTTGGTGAAATCAGAGTTTTGATTTGAGTTTTAGTTTAGAAGAAGTCAAGCTTTGAAGATTAAGTGTTCATGAAAGTTTCTCTCTTTTTTCTCTTGTTATTTTCGGCCAAAATGATGAAATGAGACAGCCTTGGAGGTCTTGGGGGGTGTAGGGTGAGTTTTGATTGGTTGGCTTGAAGGTGGATTAAAATAATATTAAAATATCTCAGGTGTATAACTAATAAAACTAGGTGTATCGGAACACATGTAAAAACATCTCTAAAAATTATTTTCTGAGCTACTAGCATAAATGACACTAGTAACATATTTATTATGAGAATAGAACATGTATAATGAGGCCTTAGCATTGCTAAATTCATCAGAGAGCAAAAACAGACCAGGTAACCTTATAATATCATTCAAGCATTTTATGATACTAATATAATACTAATATTATACTATTATCTCTCTTCTATCATGAATTGAGTCCGGTTCATCAAACTGAGACTATTTACGAAAACTTGAATCAAAACTCTTAATCGATACGGTTCAAAAACTAGGTTCTTCGGGACTGCATTATCGAGCTTGTCTCAGAAAAGGTTCTAGCTTAAGGATGACATAATGACAATGAGGATTGAGATGCTTGATGATACAGCAGAGGTGTTCCCTTTACAGATCTTCCGGAGAAATCCGTACTTTCAGAAAAGATCTCATGTACTCGAAAATCATGGTTGTTATATTCTACCCTCCTAAAAGAAAATTTTGCCCTCAAAATTTCAGCCACGTGCAAGAAATCCATCTTTAAGCGGTTTATTTCCTTCAAGCCATCCTGACGAAGAGATCGGTCCGTTGATGATAGCATCCAAATCTCACACTTCCATAGCCATTAAGATTCATAACAGCTATGAAGATAGCTGTGGCTCACATCGATTCATCGTTCGGAGCTCGATTAAACCATGCCTATTCACAGTTATTGAGGTCTTATTCGCACCAAACAATCAACATTAAGGTGATCAGTCTTAATATCTCAAGCTAGGCACAAACATTCCCAAAATGAGCAGTCATAGACATTCATGCCCAATGTATCTTAAAGATACCCTAACAGCATGAGACATACAAGCAGAGTATGCAGTAAAGCATAGTCAGTCCACTCCCTAGGCTCTAATGGGAACGAACTGCTCTGATACCAAATTGTAATGACCCAATTTTCAATATGTCTAGATCATACCAGAAACTGAGCGCTACCAATTTGTCTTCCAAATTATTATCTATTATTTATCATATGAGCCTTATTCGTTGTTAAAAACGTAGTTAACTAGAATCAAAACTCTTAATCGATACAGTTCAAAAACTAGGTTCTTCGGGACTGCATTATCGAGCTTGCCTCAGAAAAGGTTCTAGCTTAAGGATGACATAATGACAATGAGGATTGAGATGCCTGATGATATAGCAGGTGTTCCCTTTACTGATCTTCCGGAGAAATCCGTACTTTCAGAAAAGATCTCATGTACTCGAAAATCATGGTTGTTACATTAAACGCCCAGACCAAGTACCAGTTGGGCGTTAAATGCCCAAAACATGTAGCAGTTGGGCGTTTAATGCCAGGATTGTGGGGAGTAGGTAATTTCGTTTTTAATTCAAATTTTTTCCATTTTTCATGTTTCAATTCATGATTTCTTGCATAAACATGTTACAAATCCTAATTTTTCAAATCCTTTTTCAAAAAGATATCAAATGTATCTTAATTCTAAACATAAATTTTTTTAATCCTCTTCAACTTCTTTTCAAATCTTTTTCAAAACAAATCTATCTCTTTTCCTTCTAAAATCTTTTCAACTCATCAATATCTTCTTTAAATCTTCAAAATATCCTTTTCAAAACAAAGCTATCTTTTTCAATTATCTTTCATATTATTTATATCTTTTAAATTTTAAAGTGCATCCTTTTCCTATCATACTTATCTTTTACAAATTATATCTTTTATCATATCTTCTTCAAAATTTTTGAAAACCCACCCCCTTCCCTTTAAATCCTAGTTCGGCCTCCCCCTCCTTCACAATTCGGACTTGGCTCTCCTCATATCCCACTTTTTTCCTTTCTTTTGCTTGAGGACAAGCAAACCTCTAAATTTGGTGTGTCTATCCGTGATCACTAAGCCAATACCCACTAAGATCATGGATCCTAAGGGAAAACAAACCAACTCAAGAGGCAAGAAAGAGAATATTCCAAACCACTTTGGAATCAAGGGAAGTTCTTAACCAAAGAACATTCAGACCATTACTACAAAATAATGGGTGTAAGGTCAGTGATCCCGGAAGTTAAATTCGATCTAAAAGAAGATGAATATCCAGAGATCCAAGAGCAAATTCGAAACAGGAGCTGGGAAGTCCTAGCTAATCCTGAAACAAAGGTAGGAAGAAACATGGTTCAGGAATTCTACGCAAATCTGTGGCAGACGGACAGGCAGAGAATAGCTGGAACCGCATTCTATGACTATAGAACTCTGGTCAGAGGGAAGATTGTTCACACCCACCCTGACAAAATAAAGGAGATCTTCAAGCTGCCTCAACTGCAAGATGACCCAGACTCCTTTAATAGTAGAATGATGAGATCAAACCTGAGCTTGGACAAAATCCTAGAGAACATATGCCTCCCTGGAGCCAAATGGACAACCAACACAAAGGGTGCCCCAAACCAACTTAAAAGAGGAGATCTCAAACCAGTCGCCAGAGGCTGGCTGGACTTCATTGGGTGCTCTATACTGCCCACTAGCAACCGCTCTGAGGTCACCATCAGAAGAGCAGTGATGATTCATTGCATTATGCTGGAAAAAGAAGTGGAAGTTCATCAGCTGATTGCTTGTGAGCTCTAGAAAATTGCAAATAAGAACTCTAAAGATGCTAGATTGGCTTATCCAAGCTTGGTCTCTCTGTTATGTAAAGATGCTAGGGTGAAAATGGGAATAGATGAGTATATCTCAGTTGAGCAACCAATCACCAAAAAGTCTATAGAAGGACAACAAGTGCAGGACGACCCCATCAAGAGGAGAGCACAAGAGTTCCTCCCGAAAAACCCTCAAATTGAATACTGGGAGAGCCTAGAAGCATCAGTCATCAAGTTGCAAGAAGTTGTGGATCAACTGAAAGAAGAACAGCAAAATCAAAACAGCATGCTCTGCAAACTGCTTAGAGAACAAGAAGAGCACGGGCGTGAACTGAAGGAAATGAAGCGCCAGAAGCTATCTTTTGAAGGGCCAAGCACTCCACAGACTAAAGAGGCATCCACCTCCCAAATTCAAGGTTGTTGAGTTCTAATCTTAGCCTTAACTCTATGATAATTATTCTTATTAGAAATTTACCTTAGAAGTCATATATGAGTAGTAGTAATCAGTATCTCTATTTTAATTTTATCTCCAATTAAGCTATAATTTATTTTTCTCATCATCATCAACCATGAATAAAATAGCAGATTTTTAGAATAAGGAGGCAATTTTTTTCGAGTTCTTAATAAGGAAAATTCTAAATTATCTATATGTGGTGGCAATGCTTTTTGTCTTTTGAATGAAATGCCTGAATAGTGCATGTTTTTTATATTGAATTTTATGAATGTTAAAATTGTTGGCTCCTGAAAGAATGATGAACAAGAGAAATATTATTGATAATCTGAAAAATCATAAAATTGATTCTTGAAGTAAGAAAAAGCAGTGAATACAAATGCTTGCAAAAAAAAAAAAAGAGAGAGAGAAGAGAGAGAAAAAGCAAGCAGAAAAAGTCAATAGCCCTTAAAACCAAAAGGCAAGGGTAATAAAAAGGATCCAAGGCTTTGAGCATCAGTGGATAGGAGGGCCTAAAGGAATAAAATCCTGGCCTAGGCGGCTAAACCAAGCTGTCCCTAACCATGTGCTTGTGGCGTGAAGGTGTCAAGCCAAACGCTTGAGACTGAGCGGTTAAAGTCAAGGTCCAAAGAAAAAAAATAGAGTGTGCTTAAGAACTCTGGACACCTCTAATTGGGGACTTTAGCAAAGCTGAGTCACAATCTGAAAAGGTTCACCCAGTTATGTGTCTGTGGCATTTATGTATCCGGTGGTAATACTGGAAAACAAAGTGCTTAGGGCCACGGCCAAGACTCATAAAATAGCTGTGTTCAAGAATCAACATACTAAACTAGGAGAATCAATAATACTATCTGAATTCTGAGTTCCTATGGATGCTAATCATTCTGAATTTCAAAGGATAAAGTGAGATGCCAAAACTGTTCGGAAGCAAAAAAGCTACCAATCCCGCTCATCTAATTAGAATCTGAGCTTCACTTAAAAATCTGAGATATTATTGCTTCTTGATCTCTTTTTATCCTATTTTATTTGTCTAGTTTCTTGGGGACAAGCAACAGTTTAAGTTTGGTATTGTGATGAGCGGATATTTTATACACTTTTTGGGGTTAATTTCATGTAGTTGTTAGTATGTTTTAGTTAGTTTTTAGTATATTTTTATTAGTTTCTAGGAAAAATTCATATTTCTGGACTTTACTATGAGTTTGTGTGTTTTTCTGTGATTTCAGGTATTTTCTGGCTGAAATTGAGGGAGTTGAGCAAAAATCTGATTCAGGCTGAAAAAGGACTGCAAATGCTGTTGGATTCTGACCTCCCTGCACTCGAAATGGATTTTTTGAAGCTACAGTAGTTCAAATGGCACGCTCTTAATTGCGTTGTAAAGTAGACATCCAGGGCTTTTTAGCAATATATAATAGTTCATGCTTTTCTCAAGGATAAACGATGTAAACTGGCGTTCAACGCCAGTTCCATGTTGCATTCTGGCATTAAACGCCAGAAACAGGTTACAAGTTGGAGTTAAATGCCCAAAACAGGTTACAACCTGGCGTTTAACTCCAGAAACAGCCTAGGCATGTGTAAAGCTCAAGTCTCAGCCCCAGCACACACCAAGTGGGCCCCAAAAGTGGATTTTTGCACTATCTATCATAGCTTATTCATTTTCTGTAAACCTAGGTTACTAGTTTAGTATTTAAACAACTTTTAGAGATTTATTTTGTACCTCATGATATTTTAGATCCGAACTTTGTACTCTTTAACGGCATGTGTCTCTAAACTCCATTGTTGGGGGTGAGGAGCTCTGCTGTGTCTCGATGACTTAATGCAATTATTTCTATTTTCTATTCAAACACGCTTGTTTCTATCTAAGATGTTCATTTGCACTTCAATATGATGGATGTGATGACCCGTGACATTCATCACCATTCTTAACCTATGAACGCGTGATTGACAACCACCTCCATTCTACCTTTGATTGAATGAGTATCTCTTGGATTCCTTAATCAGAATCTTCGTGGTATAAGCTAGAATCCATTGGCAGAGTTCTTAAGAATCCGAAAAGTCTAAACCTTGTCTGTGGTATTCCGAGTAGGATTCAGAGATTGAATGACTGTGACGAGCTTCAAACTCACAAGGGTTGGGCGTAGTGACAGACGCAAAAGGATCAATGGATCCTATTCCAGCATGAGTGAGAACCGACAGATGATTAGCTGTGCGGTGACAGCGCACCTGGACCATTTTCATTGAGAGGACGGATGGTAGCCATTGACAACGGTGATCCACCAACACACAGCTTGCCATAGGAGGAACTTTGCGTGCGTGAAAAAGAAGACAGGGGGAAAGCAGACATTCAGAAGACAAAGCATCTCCAAAACTCTAACATACTCTCCATTACTGCATAACAAGTGTAACAACCCTGGTTTTTGAGAACGCGAAATCTTTTCTGAAAGTACGGATTTCTCCGGAAGATCAGTAAGGGGAAAACCTTTGATATATCATCAAGTATCTCAATCCTCATTATCATTAAGTCATCTTTAAGTTAGAACCTTTTCCGAGACAAGCTCGATAACGCAGTCGCGAAGAACCTAGTTTTTGAACCGTATCGGTTAGGAGTTTTGATTCGGTTTTTCGTAAATAGTCTCAGTTTGACAAACCAGACTCGATTTATGAGAGAAGAGAGATAATAGGATGATATTATCATTATATTAGTATTAGAAGCTTCTTGAATAATATTATAAGGTTACCTGGTCAGTTTTAGTTAAAAATAGAAAACCGGTTTAACCGGGT
This sequence comes from Arachis ipaensis, assembly GCF_000816755.2. NCBI lineage: Eukaryota > Viridiplantae > Streptophyta > Magnoliopsida > Fabales > Fabaceae > Arachis > Arachis ipaensis. The sequence goes on from NC_029786.2 coordinate 62,375,096, forward strand.
TCACAGTTTACTGGTGCAGCTTAGCACCAGCACTCTCTGATGAATTTAG
>NC_029786.2:62375167-62386500 GCF_000816755.2 Arachis ipaensis
CCCTACACCCCCAAAACCCCCAAGGCTGGCTCATTTTCACTTTGTGGCCGAAAATAGGAAGAGAGAAAAAGAGAGAAAAGTTCTTAGTTCTAAATCTTCAAAGCTTGATTTCTACTGAACTAAAACTCAAATCAAAACTCCAATCCAACCAAAATGATCCTCTCTTCTTTCTCTACATGATCATTTGACTTATCAAGGCTGGAATCAAGGTGAGTTGGCTGCACCATCTCTCTTTTGATTCGGTTTCAAGGAAACATGCTTAAACATGTGTTTTCTTGATGTTCTACCTTAGGAATCATGCTTAACTTGACTTGAGGGCCAAGAAACGTGACTTTCCAGCAAGTCTAAGGTTAGAAATCACTTTCTAACATGCTGAGTGAGATTTGGTTAGTTGAGAGTTTTTGGATTTAAAGTTGTTCTTGATGTGATTTAGGAGGAAAAAGTGCTTAAGGACCACCTGAAAGTCTAACTGAATTAGGAGCAGCAAAACCAGGTAGGGTGTCACGAAATTAATCTTGATTATTTGTGTTTGAGTTGTGTGAATGTTGTATGATTTGGCTGCGCTAAAAATTGGTTGCATATATGATTGATTCTTGGTGAAAATTTGGTGAAATTTTGATGAAATTTGATGAAATTCAAGCTTTAAAGTTTATGTTCTTGGGGCAGCTGAAAAAACGAAACCCTAAGCTAAAATTGAGGTTCAATTTGTGTTGAAATCATGTAGAAAAGATGGGATTTTAGTGGCTGCTAATTTATTATGAATTATAGTAAAAATCGGTTGCTGAAAAGACTGAAAAACGAGTAAAAACAGATAAAGAATCTGAAGAATTTATGAAGAACATGAAGAACACTTTGAGTGTGATGAAGAACAATGAAGAACAGGCCTTAGATCTTAAAAAGGGCAAGGAAGTAAAATTTTTGGTGTTTAAGGGGTTATTTGGTAATTTCTGAAAGTTAGGGTGGTAAAAGTAGAAATATTAAAAGTTACGGGTGGTAAAAAGTGAATTTTAAAGGTTAAAAGTAAAAGTAAGTTAATTTTCGAAAATTTAATGATAAAAATAATAAATAATAATAAAATATTAAATAATAATATTTAATTAAAAATAATATTTTAATAAAAATAATAAAATAATGCGGAAAAGAAAGTTTTCTGTAAAAGCTTTAGAAAGACAACTTTAAGCGCAGAATCTCGTAATTACCTTCATAAAACACTTAGGGAGTGGTAAAAACATATTAGTGAGGCAAAGATAAATAAAAGATAAAAAGTTGAAGAAAAGATAAAAATCGAAGAAAAAGTCTGTAAAGTTTTAATGAGAGAAAAACAGACAGAGACTAGTGAACGAACTAGGGCAACTTAGTTAGTACTTGGGTTGCGACAAGGGTTAGGTATTATATGAAAAGTTAAACTATTTCAGTATAGACTTAATGAACCTATACTTGGGACAAGCTAACTATTCATACCGAAATTTACATAAGCTTTAAATACACAGGTTAAACAGAGAAATCAGAGCAGGGTAAAGAGACTAAGAGCAGAAGGCTTGTTGAAAGGTTAATTGTTGCTTGAGGCAACCCAAGAGATATTGTTTGCTTATTCGTTGCTTGATGCAACCCAAGAGATAATATTTATTATCTGTTGCTTAAAGCAACCCAAGAGTTTCTGTAGGAAAACTAGGATACCTACAGCAATTTTCCGTTCCCAAGAGTATATTTCCTGCGAGTAGAAAGCAGAGGCTGTCTCAATAGAGCTGCTAATAATTATATGCGCATTTATTTGAACGGAAAATCGTATCCGGGAAATCGTGAACTCGTGACCGGAAAAATGTCGGGAATGCAGGTGCTAACCGACACATGAGCTCATGGCCTGTACTAGGACTAGACATGCATCATTCTTGTCTGTGCATCATTCTTTGTTGCTTTCCTTCTTGTGTGTGAACTATTTCTTTATGTTTGTCTGCTTGAGTGCTATGTCTGTGCTCTATTTCCTTGTGTTCTTCTGTTTGTGTTCTGTTTTCTGTCTTTTCTATCTATTTTTAACTACTGTTTACTACTTTACTGTATTCTAATATCCATCTGCTAATCGGAATCGAATAAATGAATGTAACTAATAACCCCGACCCTACTAAGAACTCCCCAGTTCTTACCCCTTCTCTCCCTTCCTCCCCCTCAGATGGAGACGGGCGTGATCTTCTATGAGTTCGAGGACCCTTACGTCTACGAGGATCCGGTACATCACAGTTACTTCATTATGGGTTTAGAGCCTCGTGTTAGACGATATGCGTTACCTAATCAAGCTTTTCAACATCCTCTGTCTAGCCCGCATTTTGACCCCGATTGATGCATGGAAACTTATCTCTCAACAATTTTCCTTCGGCAAGTATACCGAATTGTCGTCAAGTAAAAACTCACAATAGAGTGAGGTCGAATCCCACAGGGATTGATTGGTCAAGCAACTTTAATTAGAGGAATGTTCTAGTTGAACTAAGCAGAATTAGATTTGAGATTTGCAGAAAATTAAATGGCGGGAAAGTAAATAGCAGAAAACGTAAATGTTGGAAATAAAGAGCTGAATGTAAATAGCGGAAAGTAAATTGCAGAATCTTAAATGGGAATGGGGAAGATGCTCATAAAAGTAGATTGCAGAATTTATAGAGAATGGGTAAGATCAGAAATGGGGAATTCATTGGGCTTAGGAGATGTGGCATTCTCCGGATCAAGTTCATTTTCATCTCTTCCTCAATCAATGCATTCATTGATCTCCTTGGCAATCTTAAGTGATCGAATTCCAATTTCTTGGTAATTCAATCTCTCAAATCTTGATCAATAGCCAATTCCTTGGTCAATTGCTCATGAGAAGAGATGAAGTATGGTCACTGATTATACTACATGTATTTCTAAATCAAAGTGTTGGTAGGATTATATGTCACTATATCCATCCAAACCCCAATTTGGTCCAACATGAAAAAGCATTTCTAGCATGATCTCTTCATTCCTCTTCCAGAGTTCCGAAGAGATCCAAGTATGAATAGCTTCTTTTCCAAGATAACTACCCAATTGAATAAAGGTTGAAAGCTTTCTAGTAAAATCAAGAGAAAAGATAGAAGAAGAATAATGAAAACTAATATTGATCCATCAAATTACAACAGAGCTCCCTAACCCAATGAAAGGGGTTTAGTTGTTCATAGCTCTGGGAATGAAAAGCATAGATGGAGAGTACATTCTGAGAATTAAACTAAAAGTTGCAGAGAAAGTAAAATATAGAGAGTAGTTCTCAAATTTCCAACCCCCAAAAGCTCCTCTCTAGTTCAAAGTTCTCCCTATTTATACTATTCTTCTGATATTCTAGTTGGCTCTTCAAGTCTTGGATATGGGCCTTTGGATCTTGAGTTGAAGCAGTTATCTTCTTTAGTGGGCTCAGCTTTACTTGCAGAGAGAAAGTATGAAGTAGGCAGGGATTCTAGCTTAGGACGTTAGTGGCGTTAACATTAAGTGAAAGTGTGGGTTCGAGAATGTTAGTGGCAGTCACCTTTTTCACTAACGTTCCTAACCCAAGGGTGACCCATGTTAATGTTAACGTTAGTGGCACCAACGTGACCACTAACGTTGGCTCTTGATCCTTCGCACACGTTATTGGGACTTACCTTTTCCATTAACGTTGAGAATCCTCCCTTCCCTACGTTAGAGTTCACGTTAGTGTGGCTAACGTGACCTTTAACGTAGACTTGCCAAATCTTCGAAAATATTAGTGACACTTACCTTTTTCACTAACGTTTCAAAACGCCCCTACTTCCCACGTTAGAGTTCACGTTAACTAGGTTAACGTGACTTCTAACATGGTGGTGATAGCCATTTCCAACGTTAGTGACAAAGGTGAGTGTCACAAACGTTGGCTCATTATTCTTTCATCCACGTTAGCTTCCACGTTAACTAAGTTAACGTGGGAGTTAACGTTGCTCATAGTGGCTCATTCCAACGTTAGTGACAAAGGTGAGTGTCACTAACGTTGGTTTGCTTCCTTTGTCCTGAAATCAAGCAACAGAGTGCATCAAAGTTCTAATTCAAATCATGAGACATGCATCATCCAGTTTGTTATACAATTCTTGCATAATTCTCATGAAATCATGTAAAGTGCACAATGTTTGCTTGAATCAAGATGTAAGTGAAATTCTACCCAAAACATGCTTATTTCCTAAGAAAATGCATGAAACTACCCTAAAACAGTAAAGAAAAGGTCAGTAAAACTGGCCAAAATGCCCTGGCATCACAACACCAAACTTAAAGCTTGCTTGTCCCTAAGCAAGTACTGGAACAAGAGAATGATGAATGAAATGCTAAGAGATATGAGTCATTATTGTGGAAGTCATGTCCTTGGTTTTATTGTGGTTTCATGTATAGCAACTTAGGTTCATTCCTTCACTGGCTTTCAGACCTTTATCATGTCTTGAATACTCACTTGATTACACCCTATGAGACTTTTATTCATTGATCCTTTTATTGTTTTCAGGGTTTATTGCATCCTTGGGCTAAGTGCTCTGTGAGGGGGCGACTCTTTAAAATAAGCTTTTAGCCAACACTCCCGAACCAGTTGGTTCAAGGTGCTAGGTGTTGAAGCACCCCTGAGGACTTACTCCCTCAAGTCTCTCTCCCCCATACATGCACACCACAGGCACATGGCTTGTTATTTTCTTTCCTTGAGGTCTTGGTGTCCAGTACCTCTTTGGATGTCTAAATGTTCTGTAGCCAGGTTGCTCTTGATAATGGATTTTCAGTTGATAATCCCGGGTTAGTTAACCCAAGTTACCAAGTGATGAAGCACTCCTAAGAACTTATTCATCCAAGCAGATCCTTGGTACAAGAGCACCACAGACATATCCCTCAAGGTTCAAACCCTTGGTGTCTAGCCTTATCCTTTATTAACTTTTCTTTCTTTTTCAACTCTTATTGTTCTTTTCTCTTTTTCTTATTAGGATCTTATTATTTAGCTAGCCTCATGAGGTGTGTTTCAAGCATATGATTCAAGACAGATAGTTGCCTTCCCACCTTGTTGGTGAACCAACTTAGCTAAGTGATTACTACACTACAAATCTAAGAACTTACTCCACAACTTGAACTCCACTCTGGTCTTTCATAACATCTCTTTTTATTTGATTCAAAAGGAGACAAGCAACACAATAAGCAAGATGGAATTGAAAACAGGAAATTTGACTAGCAATGATAGACCTAAACAAGGAGAATACTAAAAACAGAATTGAAAATCCTAAGCTACCATGGAAGCATGTTCTATTTCATACATGATTTTTCTTATTTAAAACTTGAAAAAGATGGGACAATGAGGGAACTCCACCACCTTTTACTCATGGGGTTGCTCCTGCTCTCCTTCTTGTTTGTCCTCTTTGTGTTTTTCTTAAGTGATTGCATTCCCACTTCCCTTGCTTTTTCCAATCAACTTCTTCCAGAAGCCATCGTCTTCCATCTTCTTCTTCAGTGTTTCCTTCTGCTGTTTCACCTTCCCTTCCTCTTGTTCTGTTAGCTCTTTTTGGACTTCATCATACCTGGGGATTGCAGAGTGCAGATTATGCATATGACTAGACATATAGTTCAACTTGGCTTGAGTGTTTATGTAGAACTCCTCCCTATGTAGTTGCCGTCCTTCATTTAGTATGCTGAACTCATTGAATGCCTTCGCCTGAGCTAGCTGTCGTTGATTGAGTTCTTGAAGGTGCTTGTCTTGTCGCTTTTGTCTTTCAGTCACTTGATTTATGGCTTGGGTAAGCTGGGAATAGTGTTCCATTTGCTGTTTTTGCCATTCTCCTTGTTGATTCATCCAATTAGAAAGGAGCTCTTCTTGACGATCCATCCTTTGAGCTTGAATGTGCAGTTGTTATTCTTGTCCCTCCATATAACTCCTGACTAGCTCCTCAATGGCTCCATGAATGTGATTCAGGTTTATGTTGGTTGGGTCATAATATTCTCTTTGTTAGTGTTCTTTCTGATGAGACTCTTCTTAGTGAGATCCTCCTTCTGGTTTTGGCTTTCCTATGTGAGGTCTTCTTTGTTGTTGGGCTAGTGTCACATGAGTTAGACGCTGAAACGTAATTAGCCTCCCAGGATTTAACCAATCTGGGTTGCTATCCTCGAAGACAACCTTGGCCTTCATGCACAGTCTGAGGATGGTGCTGGGGTACCAAAGCCTGGCACCCGAATCAATCTTCTCAGCTGACTCTTGAATCCTCTCAGCTATAAGTTCGTGCACATTGATATCTCCACCTTGTACTAAGAAATGTACCATAGTAGCTCGAGTGACGTTGACCTCGGAATTATTCACTACTGGGAGGATAGATCTCCTCATGAGTTCAAACTATCCCTTGGCTTCAGGACTGAGGTCTCCTCTCTTGATGAACTCTTGCTTGATAACCAAGCTCATCAAAATGTGGTGATTTCAACTGAAGAGTCCTTGTTATAGCATTGAGGCTGAAGTCCACCTCTCTCTCTCTTACGTAACTTTTGAAGGTGGGGGCCTTGGCTTTGTCTTCTCTGACCACATTTGCATAGAACTCTTTGATGAGGTTTGCATTTATCTTCCCCTCCGGGTTCGTAAGCCTTTGCCAACCCCTTTGTTCAATCTTCTCTCGAATCTGTGGGCACTCTTCCTCGTCAATTTGGAATATTAACTCAGGCAGTATCTTCTTGAGCTTTATCCGTTCAAATTCGAGTTCATGGAATGCAATTTTGAATCTCCTCTCATCAAAAGGGGTGCTCTCCACCGGTTCCTTCCTCTTTTGCCTCTTGGAGCTTGATGATGCCATGAGTCTGAGTTGATGTGTGAAGAAGGTGGAAGGTACAGATAGATGAGGAATACGGTTGGTTAGGACAAGGTGTGATGAAGGGATTTGGATGCCGAAGGTGTGAAGTGTGAGGAATGGGAATTGGAATGTGAAGAGAAGTACGGACTAGGACTCACTTATATAGGGAAGTGATGAGTGAATGAAAGGTGTGGATTGATGGGGTGGTTGTGTGATGGACGAATGGGGTTTAGCATTGGTGAGCACAAGGATCACCAACTTTATGATGGGGTTGGTTCAGTTTCCAAGCTTGTTCTTCTTCCAATGTTGCATGGCAACCATTCCCAATGCAATCCCCTTGAAGACACGTGTGTAGTATCTTCTTTTTGTGTTATCCGAACCCTTCAATTGCTCCATCAATGCTCCTACAAAACAAAAGAAATGTGATTAAAAACACACTTGTAGAAAGTGGCGGCAAAATTAAAAGGCTAACTACTTTTTAAAGTTTTTGTTTTTAACTAACTAAGTGCTATTCATGAGTGCAAACCAACTGACTAACTCAACATCCATGTATGCAACATTGGCAACACCAAACTTAGTTTGGTGCCATGTGGTGTAAAAGATTTGTTCAAGGCCTCTAAGAGTGACATGATGTGGGTTACATTTATGTTCTCTTAGTGTGCCTTGAACACCAAACTTGTTCCTCACTATATGTTGCACACAAGGATTCATTCAAGTGCATATCAAGTTGATTTGAAATTCATGAACCTTGCATTATTAACTATTTTTAAAAGCATGTAAAACATGGGTTGCCTCCCATGAAGCGCTTCTTTAGCGTCACTAGCTTGACGTTCTGCCTTTATCAGGGTGGTTGGTAGTGCTTCAAGTCCTCCCCCCTTGCAGTAAATCTATCTCCATTGGCTTCATCAAGGATCTCCACATGTTCTAGGGAGAGAACACTGTTGATGGTAAAGACTTTAGGTAGCTGAGATGGGATGGTGGGGAGATTAGGGGAATTGCTGGGAAGTAAGCTGAGATCACTTTATCTCCTGGAGAGAAATCTTCTGTAGGGATCTTCTTGTTCCTCCATCTCCTTGGTACCTTCTTTTTTGCTGTTATCCTACTCTTTGTGGTCTCTTTTCCTGTGGAGATTTTATTGCCGGTCTCATGTGATTCTAGTGGTTTTGGCTCCACTTGAGTTTCCTCTAGCTGTGACAGCTATTGATTATCTTGTTTTTCAACCAAGGGGACTCCCAGATGTGCTGGTTGTGCTTCAGTGCTTGTTTCTTCTATCAGTATCTCACTGTGATCTTTCCTTGGTTCTTGGTTCTCTTGATCTATTTCTTGTGAGGGTTTGAAAACATTAAATGTGAGTTGTTCATCATGGATCCTCAAAATTAGCTCTCCTCGCTCCACATCTATAAGTACTCTGGCTTTGGCTAGGAATGGTCTCCCCAGTATGATTGGATGGAGATGACTTTCCTCTATTTCCAATATGACAAAATCTGTGGGAAGGAAGTAGTTTCCAACCTTCACCAGCACATTCTCAACCACTCCTACTGCTTATTTTTGAGTCTTGTCAGCCAGCTTGATGACTACATCTGTGGGCATTATCTCATTGATCTGCAGCCTCTTCATAAGGGATAAAGGCATCAAGTTGATGCTTGCTCCCAAATCGCAAAGTCCTTTATCAAACATGGTTTCTCCTATGGCACAGGGGATGTGAAAACTCCCTGGGTCCTTCCTTTTTGTAGGCAACTCGGGTTGAATAAGGGCACTGCACTCTTTATTCATTACTATTGTTTATCCTCTCTTGAGTGAGCTTTTCCTGGTCAGCAGCTCCTTTATATACTTAATGTATGAGGGCATTCGCTGAAGGGCCTTGATGAATGGTATGTTTACATGGAGGGATGCAAACATGTCAAGAAACCTTGAGTATATTCTCTTCTCTACACAGCCATTTAGTAATTGGAGAAAGGGTGCATAGAGTCTCAGCAGCTCCTTCTGTGTCAGCTCCTTCTGTGTAATTGGGGTTTCTTGATGATTCTCCCCCTGCTTTCTTACTGAAGTATCTTCAGGTTGTTCTAATGGGTTGTTCAGCTCTTCCTCAGTCTCCTTATCACTTATAGTAACCATCTTGCAATCTTCCCATCTAACTTTCTTTGCTTCACCTCTCGAATTTTTCTCTGTGTCACTTGGGAAGCTATCAGTAGGTTTGGGAATCTTCTCAGATAAGTATCCCACTTGAAATTCCAGCCTCTTGATGGTGTCTTCCTGGTTCTTGATACTGGCTCACACCTCCTCTTTGAACACCTTGTTATCTTGAATCTCTTTGCATATGCCTTCAAGTATAGTCTCAATCCTTGAGAGTCTATCTTCAGATGATGGTGAGTTGAGGTTGGAGGGATGAGAAGGGCCATTTTGGCTTTGGTATGGATGTTGAGGTGTGTTGTTAGGTGGGTGTTGATATGATCTTTGCGTGGAATATTGGTGGGCTGCATTGTTGTTGGGGTTGTGGTGTCTCTGATCTTGGTCTTGGTCTTGTTGATTTTCCCACCCAAAGTTTGGGTGGTTCCTCCAACCAGGATTGTAGGTCTTGGAGTATGGATCATGTGCTTTCCTAGGTGAGTTTCCAATGTAGTTGGCTTGTTCTTGCTCATCCTCTGCCTCTGCATTCACTCCCTCTTGGGTTGCTGATGAGGTGGTGATTGCTGCTACTTGGTTCCTCTCCATCTTCTTGGTAAGATCAGCCAGCTGCTTGGTGATAAGTTTGTTTTGGGCCAGCAGTGCATCCACATTGTTTAGCTCCATCACTCCTCTAGTGTTGCCTCTTTCTGAAGCATAGAAGTAGTCATTTTCAGCTACAGTCTCAATGACATCTATGGCTTCTTCAATGGTCTTCTTCTTGTTCAGAGATCCCCTGGATGAGTGGTCTACTGCCTTCTTCGATTCATAAGAAAGACCTTCATAGAAAATGTGCAGCTGCACCCATTCATTGAACATATCTGGTGGGCACCTTCTTGTCAGGTCCTTAAACCTCTCTCATGCTTCATATAGAGTCTCACCATCTTGCTGCCTGAAGGTTTGTACCTCAGCTCTCAACATGTTGATCCGTTGAGGAGGATAGAATCTTGCCAAGAATTTGTTCACCACATCTTCCCAGGTTTCTAAACTCTCCTTTGGGAAGGATTCCAGCCATTTAGATGCCTTGTCCTTGAGTGAGAAAGGGAACAGAAGTAGTCTATAGGTGTCAGGATGAACACCGTTAGACTTCACAGTATCACATATCCTCAGGAAGGTGGTTAAATGTTGGTTGGGGTCTTCTTGGACACATCCTCCTCCGAACAGTTGTTCTGAACAAGGGTGATGAGCTATGGCTTTAGTTCAAAGTTGTTGGCATGTATGGTTGGCTTTTGAATGCTACTCCCACAGTTTCCTGGCTTTGGGTTGATATAAGAGCCTAAAACTCTTCTCTCTTGCCCAGCATGATTTGCTAGACCTTCTCTGCCATGGTTGTGAGCCTCTTCTTTATGATGGTTCTCCATATTTTCATCCATGTTTGGTTCAAAATATTCCTCTTCTGCCTCCGCACCAACTACTCATTTTCCTCTTGCTTCCCTCCTTAATCTCAAGAAGGTCCTCTCAGGTTCAGAATTAAAGGAAGTTGAAGCCCCACTTCTTCTCCATGTCATACAACCAACAAGGCACAAGCAAGGAAATAGATGCAGAAAGTATTTCTGTTAGAATTTCTATTAGTGTGAGTGATGCAATATATCAAACAGTTAGTGGGTTAGTAGACTGAATTGTAAACAACTAAGAAAATTGGTAGGGGAAGGGGAGAAAATAACTAAAACTGAAAGTAAATTACTCAAACAGAATTTTAAATCAAACAAAAGAAAAATGCTCAATCTAGTTATTCTCCAATTTAATCATTGTTGATACAAAATCAATCCCCGACAACGGCGCCGTAAACTTGATGCATGGAAACTTGTCTCTCAACAATTTTCCTTCGGCAAGTATACCGAATTGTCGTCAAGTAAAAACTCACAATAGAGTGAGGTCGAATCCCACAGGGATTGATTGGTCAAGCAACTTTAATTAGAGGAATGTTCTAGTTGAACTAAGTAGAATTGGATTTGAGATTTGCAGAAAATTAAATGGCAGAAAAGTAAATAGCAGAAACGTAAATGCTGGAAATAAAAGCTCCTCTCTAGTTCAAAGTTCTCCCTATTTATACTATTCTTCTGATAATCTAGTTGGCTCTTCAAGTCTTGGATATGGGCCTTTGGATCTTGAGTTGAAGCAGTTATCTTCTTCAGTGGGCTCAGCTTTACTTGCAGAGAGAAAGTGTGAAGTAGGCGGGGTTTCTAGCTTAGGACGTTAGTGGCGTTAACGTTAAGTGAAAGTGTGGGTTCGAGAACGTTAGTGGCAGTCACCTTTTTCACTAACGTTCCTAACCCAAGGGTGACCCACGTTAACTTCAACGTTAGTGGCACCAACGTGACCACTAACGTTGCCTCTTGATCCTTCGCACACGTTATTGGGACTTACCTT
>NC_029786.2:62387299-62398135 GCF_000816755.2 Arachis ipaensis
GTGGTGATAGCCATCTCCAACGTTAGTGACAAAGGTGAGTGTCACTAACGTTGGCTCATCATTCTTTCATCTACGTTAGCTTCCACGTTAACTAAGTTAACGTGGGAGTTAACGTTGCTCATAGTGGCTCATTCTAACGTTAGTGACAAAGGTGAGTGTCACTAACGTTGGCGATTTTTGCTCCCTCCACGTTAGCTTCCACGTTAACTAAGTTAACGTGGCAACTAACGTGGCTCAAAGTGGCTTAGTCCAACGTTAGTGACAAAGGTGAGTGTCACTATCGTTGGCCATTCTTTTGCTTCCCCATGTTAGAGTCCACGTTAACTGAGTTAACATGGCTCTTAACGTGACCAATATGAGCTTGGTCCAACGTTAGTGACAAAGGTGAGTGTCACTAACGTTGGTTTCATTTCCTTCTTCCACGCTAGAGTTCACGTTAACTTAGTTAACGTGACTCTTAACGTGGGCTATGATGCCTTCGAGGACGTTATTGGCGATTACTTTTCTCATTAATGTTGCAAGCTAGCTCCCATCCCACGTTAGTGGTTACGTTAGTTAGACTAACGTGGCTGCTAACGTGGTTCTTCCTTGCTTCCTTTGTTCTGAAATCAAGCAATAGAGTACATCAAAGTTCTAATTCAAATCATGAGACATGCATCATCCAGTTTGTTATACAATTCTTGCATAATTCTCATGAAATCATGTAAAGTGCACAATGTTTGCTTGAATCAAGATGTAAGTGAAATTCTACCCAAAACTTGCTTATTTCCTAAGAAAATGCATGAAACTACCTTAAAACAGTAAAGAAAAGGTCAGTAAAACTGGCCAAAATGCCCTGGCATCACCGATGCTCCTTACGACTTTCCCTTATCCTAGTTACATCCTGACGCACCTGGACATCCTTTTCCTGATAATCCCGGACACCCTATACCAGCTCAACCTTTGAATGAGGTGGTACCTGAGCCTATCATTCCTGATGAGCCTAAGTTAGCTGGTGACTACGTACCTATGATACCACCAGAGTGGGATTTTCCCCCTGAGCTGATCCCCGACTTTCCACAGCCTGATGAGCCGGCACTACCGGACGGTGGGACAGCTCCTATATACGCGAACGGCCCTGTGCTCGCGAATGTTTTTGTACATAGTGACAGCAGTATTTTTGGTGGATCTGAGGATATAGTTGTAGCTGTGGACGATGAGGAGGAGGAGGATCCTGAGATAGAGATAGAGCAGGATGAGGAGATGGACGAGCCTCACGGTGATTCTCCGAACGGCCACGTGTAGATATAGTTTGAGTGCGGAAGGGGCATTCTTTTGATGACACTCTAGTCTGACATTATCTGATAGTTAGTCTCTCACTTGTGTTAGTACACCCGAGAGCTAAGAGCTATATAGTGGTTAGGCTAGCCTGGGTGCCAGTTTAGCGACTTTTTGTATGGGCCAGGCCCTGGGAGTGTCGTGTATATATTAGCTGCGTAGGATGACGAGGATGTAAACTGACTTGATCTTGTGTAAACGCTACATGTTTTGTTATAGTGTACCTGACGTATATTATCAGCTGTGTTTCTTTGTTTATTTATGCTTCCTTTCTATTTCTCTCAATGTATGCCTGTTTATCTTACCTTGTTATCCACAACGATATAATAAAAAAAAAGTGTTACCCATAAAATTGGCATCGCTCTAACAAGGAACATGCTCATATATTAAAGAATAGTTAATAATTAGGAAGGATAAGTTAGTAACACTTAGCTTCTTGTATGACCATGGCATACTGGGAGTTGGGTCGTTACAAGTTGGTATCAGAGCAGTTCGTTCCCAATAGAGCCTGGGGAGTGGACTGACTATGCTTCATTGCATACTCTGCTTGTGTGTCTCATGCTGTTAGGGTATTTTTAAGATACATTTGGCATGAATGTCTATGAGCGCTCATTTTGAAAATGTTCATGCCTAACTTGAAATATTAAGACTGATCACCTTAATGTTGATTGTTTGGTGTGGATAGGACAATAATGACTGCGAATAGGCAAAGTTTAATCGAGTTTCGAACGGCGAATCTATGCGAGGCATAGCTATCCTCATAGCTGTTATGATCTCCATGGTTATGGTTATGTCAGATTTGGATGCTGTAAGGAACGAACGCTTATTTTACTTGTGAGGAATCTGGACACAAAGCTAGGGTCTACCCAAGAAAATTTGCTCGAAATCCAGTATGAACCCAGCAATAAGGTCGAGTGTTTGCCATGACCGCTAATGATGCTATGCAATCAGACGCCCTGATCCAAGGTCAGTGTTACGTCAAGAATCGATTTTTAACTGTACTGTATGATTCGGGTGCATCGCATTCCTTTATTTCTTTAACTGTTGCTCGTGAGTTGGGACTAGATTTCTCTGAGTTGAACTTTGATCTAATTGTCCATACACCTGCATCCCAAAATGCTTTGACTAGTTTAGTGTGCCTGCAAGTACCATTCACTATTAGGAACAGAACTTTTATACATTATCTAATCTGTTTGCCTCTATGTGGTTTACAAGTTATTCTAGGGTTAGATTGGTTATCTAAGTATCATGTTTTCCTTGATTGCTATGAAAGAACTGCTATTATTCCGTCTGATAGTTTAGATATTAAACCATTTCTATCTCATATTTTATATCTGAATTCTGTAAGAGTTACATTAGATGGGAGTGATTGTGAGGGATACGTTCTGTTAGCGGCTAGCTCAAATGATAGTGAACTAAGCTTAGAACGAATCCAAGTGGTGAAAGAATTTCCTAATGTTTTCCCGGACGACATACCTGAATTTCCTCCTCAGCGAGAGATAGAATTCAGCATTGAACTTGTACCTGGAACCGGACCGATTTCCATAGCACCGTACCGGATGTCACCACTGGAACTTGCAGAGTTGAACAAGCAATTGGATGAGCTACTTGGAAAGAAATTTATTTGTCCCAGTGCATCACCTTGGGAAGCTCCGGTGTTACTAGTAAAGAAGAAGGATGGTGGAATGAGACTTTGCGTAGATTACCGACAGCTAAATAAAGTCACTATCAAGAACAAGTATCCACTTCCACGGATAGATGATTTGATGGATCAGTTAAAAGGTGCAACTGTGTTCTCGAAGATTGATTTGCGATCGGGCTATCACCAGATTCAAGTGAAAGAGTCGGATATACCGAAGATTGCATTTAGAACTCGATATGGTCACTATGAGTATACGGTTATGTCGTTTGGACTAACTAATACTCCTGCGATTTTCATGGATTACATGAATCATATTTTCCGTCCGTACCTTGATCAGTTCGTAGTAGTTTTCATAGACGATATTCTCATATATTCGAAGACAGAAAGAGAGCATGAAGAGCATCTAAGGACTGTATTGCAGATACTAAGGACTCAGAAGTTATATGCTAAACTATCAAAGTGCGAGTTCTGGACAGAGAAGGTGGCATTTTTGGGACATGTTATATCACAGGGAGGAATTGCAGTGGATCCTTCAAAAATTGAAGCAGTAGTGCAATGGGAACCACCTACGACCGTTACAGAAGTTCGGAGTTTTCTCGGACTTGCTGGATATTACCGGAGGTTTAATAAAGGGTTTTCACAGATAGCCTTACCTCTGACTTACCTTACACGAAAGGAAGTTCCGTTCATTTGGACGGCTGAGTGTGATAGAAGTTTCAAGATGCTTAAGAAAAAGTTAACAACTGCACCTGTATTAGTACTACCCGACCCGCAGAAACCTTTTGAAGTATACTGTGACGCCTCTCATAAAGGACTTGGATGTGTGCTGATGCAAGACAAAAATGTGGTGGCTTATGCTTCCCGGCAGCTGAGACCTCATGAACGAAATTATCCGACACATGACTTGGAGTTGGCTGCAGTAGTGTTTGCTCTGAAGATCTGGAGACACTATTTGTATGGCGCTCAACTAGAAGTTTTCTCTGACCACAAAAGTTTAAAGTATATCTTTGACCAGAAGGATCTTAATATGCGACAGTGAAGATGGATGGAGTTCCTAAAGGACTATAATTTTAAGTTAAGTTATCACCAGGAAAAGCGAACGTGGTGGTAGACGCATTGAGCAGGAAGAATTTGAGTATCTCTTGGATGATGATAAAGGAAGAAAAGCTACTCGCGGAATTTGAGGACCTTAAGTTGGCTATGACTGAGACGTCAAGTGGAGTCCGTTTGGCCCAATTGCATATAACACCTGATTTTAAGATTAGGATTCAGCAAGCACAAGCACAGGACTCAGAAATGATGACGATGCTGAGACAGATGAAAGTAGAGAAACCAGAAGCTGTAAGACTAGATCGTAGCAGTCTCTCGAGATACAAGAACAGAATTTGTTTGCCAAGCTCTGGAGATTTGCGGCAAACGATTCTTGCAGAAGCTCATGAAAGTAGATTTTCTATGCATCCTGGAGTAACAAAGATGTATCAGGATTTGAAACGAATGTTCTGGTGGCCGGGCTTGAAGAAAGAGGTAGCTGATTATGTCTCAAAATGTTTAACCTGCCAGAAGGTGAAGGTGGAACACCAGAAACCGTTAGGAACCCTACAACCCTTAGAAATACCACAATGGAAATGGGAGCAGATCACTATGGATTTTGTCACGGGATTGCCAAGGACCTCAACTGGACACAATGCCATTTGGGTAATTGTGGACAGGTTGACAAAGTCAGCGCACTTCCTTCCGATTCGAGTTGATTATACCTTAGAAAGGCTGGCACGAATATATATTCAAGAAATTGTACGATTGCACGGAATACCTTCGTCAATTGTTTCAGACCGAGATCTGAGGTTTACTTCCAGATTCTGGGGAGCTTTCCAGAAAGCGTTGGGAACAGAATTGCATATGAGTACAGCATACCATCCTCAGACAGACGGACAATCAGAGCGGACAATCTAGACATTGGAAGACATGCTAAGATCTTGTGTGATGGATAACCAAGGCAGTTGGGATAGGTATTTGCCATTGGTCGAGTTCGTCTACAACAACAGTTACCAACAAAGTATTGGGATGGCACCATATGAAGCTCTCTACGGAAGAAGATGTTAGACACCATTGTGTTGGAATGACGACGGAGAAGCTAGTGTCTTAGGTCCAGACTTAGTGCAAGAAACTACTGAGAAGATAAAGGGGATCCGCCAGAAGATCCAGACAGCACAGAGCCATCAAAAGAGCTATGCCGATAATAGACGTAGACCCTTAGAGTTTAGTGAGGGAGACCATGTCTTTCTTAAAGTAACCCCGACTACTAGAATAGGTAGAGCCCTTAAAACTAAAAAGCTTAACCCTCGATACATAGGACCTTTTCAAATACTTAAAAGAGTCGGTCTAGTAGCTTACCAAGTAGCCCTTCCTCCATATCTGTCAAATCTTCATGATGTTTTTCGTGTCTCGCAACTTAAGAAATATATTCCCGATGAGAGTCACATTTTACAACCAGAGACAGTACAGTTACGAAACGATTTGATATATCAAGCATCACCAGTTCGGATCGTAAAAAGAAGTGATAAGCAGCTAAGAGGCAAAACTGTTCACTTGGTCAAAGTAGCTTGGGGACAAAGAGGAGAAGAAGAGCACACTTGGGAACTGGAAGATAAGATGAAAACTGATTACCCACATCTATTCTCAGGTAACTGAAATTTTGAGAGCAAAATTTTCTTTTAGGAGGGTAGAATGTAACAACCCCGGTTTTCGAGAACGCGAAATCTTTTCTGAAAGTACGGATTTCTCCAGAAGATCAGTAAGGGGAAAACCTTTGATATATCATCAAGTATCTCAATCCTCATTGTCATTATGTCATCTTTAAGTTAGAACCTTTTCCGAGTACCCCCAAAACCCCCAAGGCTGGCTCATTTTCACTTTGTGGCCGAAAATAGGAAGAGAGAAAAAGAGAGAAAAGTTCTTAGTTCCAAATCTTCAAAGCTTGATTTCTGCTGAACTAAAACTCAAATCAAAACTCCAATCCAACCAAAATGATCCTCTATTCTTTCTCTACATGATCATGTGACTTATCAAGGCTGGAATCAAGGGGAGTTGGCTGCACCATCTCTCTTTTGATTCGGTTTCAAGGAAACATGCTTAAACATGTGTTTTCTTGATGTTCTACCTTAGGAATCATGCTTAACTTGACTTGAGGGCCAAGAAACGTGACTTTACAGCAAGTCTAAGGTTAGAAATCACTTCCTAACATGCTGAGTAAGATTTGGTTAGTTGAGATTTTTTGGATTTAAAGTTGTTCTTGATGTGATTTAGGAGGAAAAAGTGCTTAAGGACCACCTGAAAGTCTAACTGAATTAGGAGCAGCAAAACCAGGTAGGGTATCACGAAATTAATCTTGATTATTTGTGTTTGAGTTGTGTGAATATTGTATGATTTGGCTGTGCTAAAAAGTGGTTGCATATATGATTGATTCTTGGTGAAAATTTGGTGAAATTTTGATGAAATTTGATGAAATTCAAGCTTTAAAGTTCATGTTCTTGGGGCAGATGAAAAAACAAAACCCTAAGCTAAAATTGAGGTTCAATTTGTGTTGAAATCATGTAGAAAATATGGGGTTTTAGTGGCTGCTAATTTATTATGAATTATAGTAAAAATCGGTTGCTAAAAAGACTGAAAAACGGGTAAAAACAGAGAAAGAATCTGAAGAATTTATGAAGAACATGAAGAATACTTTGAGTGTGATGAAGAACAATGAATAATAGGCCTTAGATCTTAAAAAGGGCAAGGAAGTAAAATTTTTGGTGTTTAAGGGGTTATTTGGTAATTTCTAAAAGTTAGGGTGGTAAAAGTAGAAATATTAAAAGTTACGGGTGGTAAAAAGTGAATTTTAAAGGTTAAAGGTTAAAGTAAATTTAATTTTCGAAAATTTAATAATAAAATAATAAATAATAATAAAATATTAAATAATAATATTTAATTAAAAATAATATTTTAATAAAAATAATAAAATAATGCAGAAAAGGCAGTTTTCTATAAAAGCTTTAGAAAGACAACTTTCAGCGCAGAATTTCATAATTACCTTCATAAAACACTTAGGGAGTGGTAAAAACATATTAGTGAGGAAAATATAAATAAAAGATAAAAAGTTGAAGAAAAGATAAAAATCGAAGAAAAAGTCTGTAAAGTTTTAATGAGAGAAAAACAGACAGAGACTAGTGAACGAACTAGGGCAACTTAGTTAGTACTTGAGTTGCGACTAGGGTTAGGTATTATATGAAAAGTTAAACTATTTCAGTATAGACTTAATGAACCTATACTTGGGACAGGCTAACTATTCATACCGAAATTTACATAAGCTTTAAATACACAGGTTAAACAGAGAAATCAGAGCAGGGTAAAGAGACTAAGTCTTCTGTTTGTGTTCTGTTTTCTGTCTTTCCTATCTATTTTTAACTACTGTTTACTACTTTACTGTATTCTAATATCCATCTGCTAATCAGAATCGAATAAATGAATGTAACTAATAACCCTGACCCTACTAAGAACTCCCCAGTTCTTACCCCTTCTCTCCCTTCCTCACCCTCAGATGGAGACGGGCGTGATCTTCTATGAGTTCGAGGACCCTTACGTCTACGAGGATCCGGTACATCACAGTTACTTCATTTTGGGTTTAGAGCCTCGTATTAGACGATATGCGTTACCTAATCAAGCTTTTCAACATCCTCTGTCTAGCCCGCATTTTGACCCCGATGCTCCTTACGACTTTCCCTTATCCTGGTTACATCCTGACGCACCTGGACATCCTTTTCCTGATAATCCCGGACACCCTATACCAGCTCAACCTTTGAATGAGGCGGTACCTGAGCCTATCATTCCTGATGAGCCTGAGTTAGCTGGTGACTACGTACCTATGATACCACCAGAGTGGAATTTTCCCCCTGAGCTGATCCCCGACTTTCCACAGCCTGATGAGCCGGCACTATCGGACGGTGGAACAGCTCCTATATACGCGAACGGACCTGTGCTCGCGAATGGTTTTGTACATAGTGACAGTAGTGTTTCTGGTGGATCTGAGGATATAGTTGTAGCTGCGGACGATGAGGAGGAGGAGGATTGATAAACCAATATTTCATGAGTTCTTTTGTGCTTAATTTGAGTGATTTATATAATCCCTCACCTACTTATTCACATTAATTGCATGGTTTTACTTTTCCTTCCTTATTACGTCATATTGTGAAAAACATGTTTCCTAAGCTTTAAAAATTAATTATTTTAATTACCTTTATTTCCATTCGATGCCGTGATTAGTGTGTTGAGTAGTTTCAGGTTTTCTAAGGCAGAATGACTTAAAGGATGGAAAAATAAACATACAAAAATGGAAGGAGAAGGCAAAACGGAGCTTTGAAGGAAACTGGTATTCACGCGATCGCATGGACGACGTGATTGCGTGCCAAACACGAATCAGCAGCGACGCGGCCGTATGACTGACGCGACCGCGTGCCTTAAGCAGAACGCACATGACGCGGTCGCATGACTGACGCGATCGTGTGGCAAGGAAAAGCTCCAAATGACGTGACCGCGTGACTGATGCCAGGGCATCTTGGCCAGTTTCACTGACCTTTTCTTTACTGTTTTTAGGTTAGTTTCATGCATTTCCTTAGGAAATAAGCTAGTTTTGGGTAGATATTCACTTACACCTTGATTCAGGCTCGAACTTGTACTTTCACTAAATGATTAACACCCCTTACGCCCTGAGCTAAAGTCTCTGCCCACTTAACACTTTCTCTCTGCAAGTAAAGCCAAGCCCAAATGAAGAAAAGAACTGCTTCAAACTCAAGATCCAAAGGCCCAAGACTTGAAGAGCAAACTAGAAGCTGAGAAGGGTAGTATATATAGGAGTAGCTTTGAATTGTAAAAAGGAGTTCTGGAGGCTGGGAGAGGAGAACTACTCTCTGTATTTTACTTTCTCTGCATTTTTTAGTTTTATGATGTATTCTCCATCTTTGTTTTCATCTTCTAGAGCTATGAACAACTAAACCCCTTTCATTGGATTAGGGAGCTCTGTTGTAATTTGATGGATCAATACTAATTTTCATTATTCTTCTTCTATCTTTTCTCTTGATTTTACTTGAAAGCTTTCGATCTTCATCCAATTGAGTAGTTATCGTGCTAGAGAAGCTATTCAAACTTGGATCTCTTTGATTAAGGAGGGAGGCAATAGGAAAGAA
The DNA here is from genome assembly GCF_000816755.2 of Arachis ipaensis. Taxonomy (NCBI): domain Eukaryota; kingdom Viridiplantae; phylum Streptophyta; class Magnoliopsida; order Fabales; family Fabaceae; genus Arachis; species Arachis ipaensis. The sequence goes on from NC_029786.2 coordinate 62,396,477, forward strand.
AGTGGTTGGTGCTGAGGAAGAAGAGGAATTCTTTGAAACAAACATGGAAGACAACATGGAAAACCATCATGAAGAAGAAGATCACAACCATGGGGGAGGAGGTAGAGCAAATCATGCTGCGGAGGATAGAAGAGTTTTGGGCTCTTACATCAATCCAAACCCAGGAAATTGTGGAAGTAGCATCCAAAAGCCAACAATCCATGCCAACAACTTTGAACTTAAACCACAGCTTATCACCCTTGTTCAGAACAACTGTTCATTTGGAGGAAGTGTTTAAGAAGACCCCAATCAACATTTAACCACCTTCCTGAGAATATGTGACACAGTGAAGTCTAATGGTGTTCATCCTGACACCTATAGACTGCTCTTATTTCCATTCTCACTCAGGGACAAGGCAGCCAAATGGCTGGAATCTTTCCCAAGGGAAAGCTTGACAACTTGGGAAGACGTGGTGAACAAATTCTTAGCAAGATTTTACCCTCCTCAACGAATCAATATGCTGAGAGCTGAGGTCCAAACTTTCAGGCAACAAGATGGTGAGACTCTATATGAAGCATGGGAGAGGTTCAAGGACTTAACAAGGAGGTGTCCACCTGATATGTTCAACGAATGGGTGCAGCTGCACATTTTCTATGAAGGACTCTCTTATGAGTCAAAGAAGGCTGTAGACCATTCATCCGGAGGATCTTTGAACAAGAAGAAGACTATTGAGGAAGCCATAGATGTTATTGAAACAGTAGCAGAGAACGACTACTTCTATGCTTCCGAAAGAGGGAACACAAGAGGAGTAATGGAGCTAAACAATGTAGATGCTCTGTTGGCCCAAAACAAGCTCATTACCCAGCAGCTGGCTGACCTCACCAAGAAGATGGAGATGAACCAAGTAGCAGCAATCTATACTTCATCAACAATCCAAGAAGGAGTGAATGAAGAAGCAGAGGGGAGTCAGGAGCAAGCCAACTACATTGGGAATTCACCAAGGAAAAACTATGATCTATACTCCAAGACCTACAACCCTGGATGGAGAAACTACCCAAACTTTGGGTGGGGAAGTGAGCAAGATCAAAACCAAGACCAGAGACGTTACAACTCCAACAACAATGCAGCTCACCAGCAATTCACACAGAGAACATCTCAATACCCCCATAACAACACTTCTCCACATGCTTATCAAAACCAAAATAGCACATCTGCTCTGAAGCACCCATCAATTGATGACAAGCTCTCTAAGATTGAAGCCTTACTTGAAGGAATATGCCAAGAGATTCAAGAAAATAAGGTGTTCAAAGAGGAGGTACGAGCCAATATCAAGAATCAGGGAGAGACCATTAGGAAGCTGGAATTCCAGGTGGGATATTTAGCTGAGAAGACTCCCAAACCTATTGATAGCTTCTCAAGTGACACGGAGAAAAACCCCAAGGGAGAAGCAAAGAAAGTAAGATGGGAAGATTGCAAAATGGTCACTACAAGTGATCAAAAGACTGAAGACAAGCAAGGCAAACTGTGTAAACAACCTGAAGACAACTCAACAAAGGAAGAGGATAGAGATCACCAAGAACCAGAAATCTCACAACAAGAGTTGCTGAAGCTCTATGCTCCCTTCCCTCAACTGCTCAAGGGTGCTGTGGGAAAAAGAATATACTCAAGGTTCCTAGACTT
>NC_029786.2:62398233-62399184 GCF_000816755.2 Arachis ipaensis
CTGGACATGGAAGAAAGTCACACTCACCCAATCATATTGGGAAGACCATTCCTAGCTACGGCCAGAGCACTTATCGATGTAGAGAAAGGGGTACTAATATTAAGAATCCATGATGAACGACTCAGCTTCAATGTTTTCAAACTCTCACAAGAAACAGATCAAGAGGACAAGGAACTAAGCACAAATGATAATGAGACACTGAAGGAGGGAACAAGCACTGAAGCACAGCCAGTTCATTCTGAGATTCCCTTAATAGATAAACAAGGAAAACAGTAATTGCCACAGCTCAAGGAAAAGTTGGAAGAACCTAAACCTCTAGAGGCAGGAGAAGACAGCATCACAACTCCTTGGACAAAAGAGGTCACCAAGGGGAAGGCAACCTGAAAAGAAACAAAGAAGAAGGTACCAAGGAGATGGAGGAACAAGAAGATCCCTACAGAAGACTTCTCTCCAGGGGATAGAGTTGTCTCAGCTTACTTCCCAGATATTCCCCCTAATCTCCCTACTGTACCATCTCAGTTACCTAAGGTCTTCACTATCAACAGAGTTCTTTCTCTGGAACATGTGGAGATCATTGATCCAACCAATGGATATAAGTCCACAGCAAGAGGGGAGGACTTTAAGCACTACCAACCACCCTGATGAGGAAAAAACGTCAAGCTAGTGACGCTAAAGAAGCACTTCATGGGAGGCAACCCATGTTTTATATGTTTTTAAAATAATGAATAAATCAATGTTTATGAATTTCAACCCAAACTTGACAAATACTTGGTGAAATCTTTATCATGCAGTCTATAGTGAAGAACAAGTTTGGTGTTCAAAGCATAACTCTTGGAGCTTTGAACAAAACTTTTCATCACAATGCTTCAAACTAAGTTTGGTGTCACCCCATGGTGCCACCAAAATGCATAAGGATACACAAGTAGTTAGTTAGTTGAAATTCATAAATAA
>NC_029786.2:62399360-62426592 GCF_000816755.2 Arachis ipaensis
GACCCTTGTCCGTACCACCCTTCATTGTCATCACACACCCTTCACCATTGGTACAATACACCCCCTATCCGATTATAAACATTCCTCCCCTCACTCTCTTCATTGCCATAAAACCCTAAACAACCAAAAGTCTCCACAACCTTGCCACCTTCACATATTAATCATCATTCATGGCAACTTCAAGTTCTAAGAGAAGGGAGGGAAAGGAACCCATGGAAGAACACCCATATGATGAGAAGAGATTTAGAAGCTTGCATCATGCATTGCAATACGGGTGGATGGTTGATAAGGAAATCATTTATGAACTGGGATTTCAAGTTAAAAAGACTGAATGCCCCGAAATCACAGAGAAGGTAGAAAGGAGAAGATGGGAGCTCCTCACTGACCCGGTCACTAAGGTGAATACAAATCTCATAAGAGAATTTTATGCAAATGCAGTCAGATATGATAAGAAAGATGAGTCATATACAAGCTTGGTGAGAGGAACAATGGTGGATTTTGGTCCCATGAGTGTAATGAGGGCATTGAAGCTGCGGTCTATACCGTTTAAAGAAGAAAGTTATCACTCAAGATTGGACAACAACCCCAATTATGACCAGCTTTTACGAGACCTTTGTGTACCAGGAGCTGACTGGAAAAGGGGTGCGGGAAATAAACCAAAGTTCATTAAGAGAACAGACCTCACTCCTGAAGCTAAGGGGTGGTTCGAGCTAGTGAGGAGGTCTATTCTCCCAGCTGCAAACAACTCGGAGGTAAATCTTGAGAGAGCAACAATGGTGCATTGTATACTCAAGGGAGGAGAAATCAAAGTTCATGAGATCATATCTCAAGGCATTAGAAAGATGGCAGAGAAAAGCGACTCAAGAGGAACATTAGGGTACCCCAGCACTATTTACCGAATATGCAAAAAAGCTAGGGTAGTTTTTGAAGATGAGGACCCCGTTTGGATAAAGGAAGGCATTCCAATAACGGTCCGAAGGATGAATTCTGCAGCATCCCCCCTGCCTCAACGGAAGCAAAGAAAGAGGACAACCCCTCAAGTAGTGGAAGGCCAAGTCTCAGAGGGACAAGCACAACAGACCTTGGACATGCACCAATTGCAGGAGGCCATTGATGGCTTGTCTAGACAATATTTGGAAAGCCAAGGAGCACAGAAAGAGCTTCAACTACAGATGATGGGGCAGCAAGAGGAAACACTTTCAAGATGGATGACTCAGCAAGGTGAGTGGCAAAGGCAAATGATGAAACAACAACTAAGCCAAGGACAACAATGGGGAGAAGCATTCAACAGGATGGAACAAAGGCAAAACGAGCAACAAGAATCCACCCAGAGGCTAATCAACATCCAAGCACATCAAGGGGCACACATACATGAGATGCATCGAAGACAAATAGAACAGGCAGAACTATTGGACGAGCAAAGGGCATTCGCAGAAGGAGTTTACATGAGCCAAACAGGACATCATATAAACACTCAAGCCAGGCTCGGCTACTTAGTAGGACAGCTGCTAGTATTGCATCCAGGAATAGCCAAGTATGACGAAATGAAGGATGAATTAGCACGAAAGGAAAGACAAAGGGTGGAAGAGAGTCATGAGTCAGTGAGGAAGGCACTTGAGGATTGGAAGCAAGCAAGATTGGCACGGATGCGAGGAAATGCAAGAGAAAACAAGGAGGACAAGCAAGGAAAAGAGCATGGACATCCACAACAGTAAAAGGTGGTGGAGTTCCTTCTTTGTTCCATCTTTCTCTATGTCTTAAATAAGGAAGATCTTGTATGAAATAGAACTTTCTTCCATGTTATGTTTAAACCTTTTTCAATCATGTCTTTTAAGTTCGTGGTATTGAATAGGTCTATGTGTGCTAGTCTTTATGTCACTGCATCCTTACTTAACTTACTTGTATGCTTGTCCTTTTTTTTAAATCAAATGAAGAAGAGAATGTTTATGTTTTTAAAAGACCAGAGTGGAGTTCATATTGTGGAAGTGCATTCATGAATCTTTGGGGTAGTCATAAGTCAGCTAAGTTGGTTCAACCGCAAGGTTAGGAGGACAACTATCTATCCTGAATACTTGACTTTGGATATACCCATGAGACTAAGTAGATGACAAGATCCTAATAAGAGAAAAGGGAAAGAATAATGGAAGTGAAAAACAAAAGAAAAAGAGTAAGCAATAAGGCTAGGCACCAATGGTTTGGACCTTGAGACAAGTGTCTGTGGTGCTCCTGTGTGAGGGATCTACTTGGATGAATAAGCTCTCAGGGGTGCTTTATCACTTGGTAACTTGGGTTAACTAACCCGGGATTATTAGTTGAAAATCCGCTATCAAGAGTAACCCTCACCACAAAGCATTTAGTAACCCAAAGAGGTGCTGGACACCAAGGTCTCAAGAAAAGAAAATAAAGGAACTATATGCCTGTGGTGTGTATGTATGGGGGAGAGACTTGAGGGAGTAAGTCCTTAGGGGTGCTTCAACACCTAGCACCTTAAACCAACTGGTTCGGGAGTGTTGGCTGAAAGCTTATCTTAAAGAGTTGCCCCCTTACAGAGCACTTAGCCTAAATAACACAAATAACCCTTGACATAACAATAAAAGGATCAATGAATAAAAGTCTCATGGGATATAGACAAAGTAAGTGTTTAGGGACATGATAAAGGTCTGAAAGCCAGTAAAGGAATGAACCTAAGTTGCTATGCATGAAACCACCATAAAATCAGTAACATGACTTCTACAAGAATGACTCATTCCTCTGGATTATGTTAAGTGTCACTAACGTTCCCGAACTTATACTTTCACTAAATGATTAACACCCCTTATGCCCTGAGCTAAAGTCTCTGCCCACTTAACACTTTCTCTCTGCAAGTAAAGCCAAGCCCAAATGAAGAAAAGAACTGCTTCAAACTCGAGATCCAAAGGCCCAAGACTTGAAGAGCAAACTAGAAGCTGAGAAGAGTAGTATATATAGGAGTAGCTTTGAATTGTAAAAAGGAGTTCTGGAGGCTGGGAGAGGAGAACTACTCTCTGTATTTTACTTTCTCTGCATTTTTTAGTTTTATGATGTATTCTCCATCTTTGTTTTCATCTTCTAGAGCTATGAACAACTAAACCCCTTTCATTGGGTTAGGGAGCTCTGTTGTAATTTGATGGATCAATATTAATTTTCATTATTCTTCTTCTATCTTTTCTCTTGATTTTACTTGAAAGCATTCGATCTTCATCCAATTGAGTAGTTATCTTGGAAGAGAAGCTATTCAAACTTGGATCTCTTTTGAACCTTGAAAGAGGAATGAAGAGATCAAGCTAGAAATGCTTTCTCATGCTAGACCAAATTGGGTTTGGATGGGTATGTGACTATAACCCTCTCAATACTTGATTTGGGAAATGCATGTGGTATAATCAGTGACCATACTTCATCTCTTCTCATGAGCAATTGACCAAGGAATTGGCTATTGATCAAGATCTGAAAGATTGAATTGCAAGAAATTGTAATTCAATCACTTAAGATTGCCAAGGAGATCAATGAGTGCATTGATTGAGGAAGAGATGAAAATGAACTTGATCCGGAGAATTGCAACATCTCCTAAGCCCAATGAACTCCCCATCTCTGATCTTACCCATTCTCTTTAATTTCTGCTATTTACTTTTATGAGCAAATCCCCCATTCCCATTTACAATTCTGCAATTTATTTTCAGTCATTTACTTCCAGTCCTTTAATTCTAGCATTTACTTTTCTGTTATTTACATTCCCGCCATTTTATTTTCTGCAACTCTCAACCTAAATTCTGGATTCGCTCAACTAGAACATTCTTCTAATTAAAGTTGCTTGATCAATCAATCCCTGTGAGATTCGACCTCACTCTATTGTGAGTTTTTACTTGACGACAAATTCAAAGGTCAATTTAATTAGTACCTTGACTTTCCTTTGCCCTAGTAAAGGTTGACCAAGTGGAGTTTAGATTCAACTTTTGTTATAGTTGAGAGAGATAACTATGTTGGACCTCCAACTTCTCTTACCTTGCCAAAAGTCTGCTTTACAGTATTTATTTATTTTAATTGCCATTTGCTTTACTTGTCATTTAAATTACTTGCTTCTCATCTTCTAAACCCCGATTACAACCTTTATAGCCAATAATAAGAACATACTTCCTCGCAGTTCCTTGAGAAGATGACCCGAGGTTTGAATACTCGGTTAACAATTTCTAAAGGGGTTTGTTACTTGTGACACCCAACACGTTTGTACGAAGGGATTTTTGTCGGTTAAGAGACTATATCTACAACGCAACTGTTTCTATGAATCTCTTTACTGGTAAAAATCTCAACATCAAGGATCCTGAGATATAGATAGAGCAGGATGAGGAGATGGACGAGCCTCACGGCGATTCTCCGAACGGCCACGTGTAGATATAGTTTGACTGCGGAAGGGGCATTCTTTTGATGACACTTTAGTCTGACATTATCTGATAGTTAGTCTCTCACTTGTGTTAGTACACCCGAGAACTAAGAGCTATATAGTGGTTAGGCTAGTCTGGGTGCCAGTTTAGCAGCTTTTTGTATGGGCCAGGCCCTGGGAGTGTCGTGTATATATTAGCTGCATAGGATGACGAGGATGTAAACTGACTTGATCTTGTGTAAATGCTACATATTTTGTTATAGTGTACCTGACGTATATTATCAGCTGTGTTTCTTTGTTTATTTATCCTTCCTTTCTATTTCTCTCAATGTATGCCTGTTTATCTTACCTTGTTATCCGCAACAATATAATAAAAAAAATAGTTACCCGTAAAATTGTCATCACTCTAACAAGGAACATGCTCATATATTAAAGAATAGTTAATAATTAGGAAGGATAAGTTAGTAACACTTAGCTTCTTGTATGACCATGGCATACTGGGAGTTGGGTCGTTGTAACAAGTATTTATTTCATGCTCTTTTATTTTTCGCATTTCAGACTGATAATAATAATTAATCTCTTGACTAAGATTTACAAGATAACCATAGATTGCTTCAAGCCAACAATCTCCGTGGGATCGACCCTTACTCACGTAAGGTATTACTTGGACGACCCAGTGCACTTGCTGGTTAGTGGTACGGAGTTGTGAAAAGTGTGAATCACAATTTCGTGCACCAAACACCAATACCTCCATGAGCCACAATTTTCTTATACACCACCTCAAAACTTTCACTAATATGAACCACCTTCCAACTACAATGCCTTTCCCTCAAATGATGAACCCTCTCTTCCACCACCACCTTCAGTAGACCAATCTCTCCAACCCCTATGGCAAGAACTACAAGAACTTCTAGCTAGGTGTCTTAAGCAAGAAGAAGAGCAAAAGATGTTAGGGAAATTCGCGGCTAATTTGACCGAAGTGATGAACCAATTGGTATCATTGTGATCAAGTATCCAAGACACTCCCATTGTTGAACATGGAGGAGTAGTTGAAGAGCACAATGAGAAGGAGAATTTGGAGCTTCAAGGTGGAGAAGAAGAGTTAAAACAATAAGTGCAAAAAGAGGAGGAGGTAGAGATAATAGAACCAAAGGAAGTGGTTGAAGATTTAGGAGATATTGAATGCAAAGAGGAATCACAAGTTGAAAAGCCCTCTTCCATGGAGTTTGAAATTGGTGTTGAGGAGGATAGTGCATGATGAACAAAAATTTGTTGTGTCGGTAAAGAATTTCACAAATAAAATCTCGTTGCAAGTATAGTTCTAAACCAACAAACAATTCCTCAATCAAAAATTTGTTTGTCACAAGTACAAACCCCAATAAAAATAAACCAAAGTATTTAAACCTCGGGTCATCTCTCAAGGAATTGCAGGAAAGTATGCTCAGTTATTGGTTATGGCAAAGTGTTTTTGGATTTTGAATAAGAAACATGAAAGAAAAATTGTAAGAAAGTAAACGAAACTCAAATGATAAAAAGGTCTTGGCAAGGGTTGATGGTTAAGGATCTTTATCCTTGTCACTAACCACAACATGATAATTGCAAGGATCAATCCCATTAAGTCATCCTCTAACAATTGAAGGAAAGTCAAATGAGCTTTATCAATCCTAATTCATAAGTCCTAGCCACTCACTAATTGACTTAGTGAAAGCTAGTGTCAATGGACACCAATTATCAATCACTTGGGCATTAGCAACTCAAGGTCACCTAAGTTACTATCCCAAGCAAAGAACACAAAAATCTACTCTAAAATCCAACCAAGCATTTTATCAAACACTTGGAAGGTATAAAAGGAAAGCATAATAAAATGACAAGAAATATAAAATCTAACACTACCAATTGCAAGGAAATAACAATAACAAAGAAATTAAACAATAAAGGAACATAGAATATGAAATTGCATTAAAGGAAATTAAAAGGAACAAGAGTGCATCAACAACAAAGTAAACAATTACAAGGATTAAAATACTAAACTAGGAAAGCAAAGGTAAAGGAACAAGAAATTAGAAAGGAAAAGTAAATCAAAGCATGAATTAAACCTAGATCTAAAGAAATCCTAATCTACATCTAACCTAATTCTAGAGAGAAGAGAGAGCTTCTCTCTCTCAAAACTAACTAAAGCATGATAAAAACTCCACTATGTGCTCTCCCCCCTTTCACCCCTCTTGAATTCTGCATGTAATAGCCTCTGGAATGAGTTGGATTTGGGCTTGAGAAGCTCAGAAATCGCCCCCAGTGAATTCACTTTAATGAGGTCACGTGCGAGCTGCGACGCATACGCATGGGTCACACGTACGCGTCATTTGGCATTTTGCTTCTCACGCGTACGCGTCATGTCACGCGTACGCGTTGCCATGCGACTTCATATTCACGCGTGCACGTCTATCACGCATGCGCGTCGATGTATGCACTCCAAATCCTTGATTTTCCATGAATCCTCCATTTTGCATGCTTTTCTCTTCACTCCTTTGATCCATTCCTAGCCTTTCCAACCTAAAATCACTAACACATCTATCAAGGCATTGACTGAGATCAAATATGAATTAAAATTAGCAAATTATAGGCCTAAAAAGCATGTTTTTACTCTTAAGCACAAATTAAGGGAGAATTACAAAACCATGCTATTTTATTGAATAAATGTGAGAAAAGTTGATAAAATCCACTCAATTTAGCATAAAATGTACCACGAAATAGTGGTTCATCAGAGCACAACCTCCAAGGCACAATGTGATTGAGGAATTGGAAAAAGTAGGACAAGCACCAAGTTCTCCTATCTATGATGATTCCGCATCAACATATGATCCTTTTGAGTTTGAGGAATCCTTCTCAATTGGGCTTGGAATTGATGATGAGGTAGACCTCACTAAACCTCCTATCTATAATTTTAGTGATGGAGAAGAGCTTGAAGACATTGGTGAAGAATAATGTGAACTTGAGGAAGCTTGGCAAGAGGTAGAGCTTCAAGAACCTTGCCAAGTGGTGGAAGCTCCTAGAAGGGGATGGACGAGAGTGGAATGTGCCTTATAAAGATCATTGGAAGCTTCTCTACCTAAGTGGCCATCTAGTCCTTCATTTGAGTGGGTAAAACTTATAACTCTTAGCTTTATTATCTCACTTGAATTTGGCTTGCTTGAAATGGATGGCGAGTGATGAGCGGATAATTTATACCCTTTTTGCCATTGTTTTTACTTAGTTTTTAGTATGTTTCAGTTACTTTTTATTATATTTTTATTAGTTTTTATTCAAAAATTACATTTCTGGACTTTACTATGAGTTTGTGTGTTTTTCTGTGATTTCAGATATTTTCTGGCTGAAATTGAGGAAACTGAGCAAAAATCTGATTCAGAGGCTGAAAAAGGACTGCAGATGCTGTTGGATTCTGACCCTCCTACACTCGAAGTGGATTTTCTAGAGCTACAGAAACCCAATCGGTGCGCTCTCAATTGCGTTGGAAATTACACATCATGGGCTTTCCAAAAATATATAATAGTCTATACTTTGCCCGAGATTTGATGGCCCAAACTGGCGTTCAAAGCCAGTTTAAAACATCTTGGCGTAAAATGCCCAAACTGGCACTAGAATTGGAGTTAAACGCCCAAACTGGCACCAAAGCTGGCGTTTAACTCCAAGAACAGCCTATGTACATGAAAGCTTCAATTCTCAGCCCAAGCACACACCAAGTAGGCCCCGGAAGTGGATTTCTGCACTATTTGCACTTAGTTACTCATTTTCTGTAAACCTAGGTTACTAGTTTAGTATAAAAACTACTTTTAGATATTTATTTTACATCTTTGGAATATCTTTTGATCACTTTGATCTTAGAGACCATTGTACACGTTTGGAGGCTGGCCATACGGCCATGCCTAGACCTCTTTCACTTATGTATTTTCTACGGTGGAGTTTCTACACCCCATAGATTAAGGTATGGAGCTCTGCTGTTCTTCATGAATTAATGCAGTTACCACTGTTTTCTATTCAATTCACGCCTACTTCTTCTCCAAGATATACTCTCGTACTTAATTCAGTTAAGTCAAAATGAAGGGGTGACCCGTGACAATCACCCAATCTTCGTTACTCGCTTAGCCAAGATCCGCGTGCCTAACAACCACAAAGCAGTCTACATGATGTTCAACGTTGTCATTGGACGACAGCTGGAGTATATTCTCTTGGATATCTAATACACGGACCGAGTCCGTGAGATTAGTATCTTCGTGGTATAGGCTAGAATTATTGGCAGCCATTCCTGGGATCCGAAAAGTCTAAACCTTGTCTGTGGTATTTCGAGTAGGATCCGGGAAGGGATGACTGTGACGAGCTTCAAACCTGCGAATGTTGGGCGCAAGTGATAGTGTGCAAAAGGATCAATGGATTCTATTCCGACGCTAGCGGGAACCGACAGATGATTAGCCATACGGTAGCTGTACCTGGTATTTTTCATCCGAGACGAGAAATCCAACAGTTGATCAATGGATTCTATTCCGATGCTAGCGGGGACCGACAGATGATTGGCCATGCGGTAGCTGTACCTGGTATTTTTCATCCGAGATGAGAAATCCAACAGTTGATTAGCCGTGCAGAAACCGTAGAGGACCATTTTCACTGAGAGGATCTTACAGCTTACCATAGAAGGAAGTAACGCATGGTTGGAAGAAGGCAATAGGAAAGCAGAGGTTCAAAAGTAACAAAGCATCTCCAGACGCATATCTGAAATTCCCACCAATGAATTATATAAGTAACTTTATCTTATTTTATGTTTTATTTATATTTTAATTATCAAAACCTCATAACCACTTGAATCCGCCTGACTGAGTTTTACAAGATGACCATAGCTTGCTTCAAGCCGACAATCTCCGTGGGATTGACCCTTACTCACGTAAGGTATTACTTGGACGACCCAGTGCACTTGCTGGTTAGATGCGCAGAGTTGTGAAGAAGTGTTGAGATCACGATTCCGTGTACCAAGTTTTTGGCACCGTTGCTGGGGATTGTTCAAGTTTGGACAACTGACGGTTCATCTTGTTGCTTAGATTGGGTAATTTTATTTTATGTTTACGCTTTTTATTTTTATTTTCGAAAAATTCAAAAAAAAAATATATGTTCTTCAGAATTTTTAAGAACGAATTCTAGAGTTTCATGAGATATGTTGAAACCTGGCTGGCTGTTAAGCCATGTCTAATCTTTTGGTCCGAGGTTTCCACTTATCTTTGCAAGAGCCTTCTGGTTCCCATCAATTTGGCTGTTGAATGCAATGCTCTGCTAAAGCTTGGCTGGCCTTTGGCCATGTCTAATCTTTTGGACCGAAGCTTTTACTTAAAGCTTGGCTGGCTATTAAGCCATGTCTAAATTTTTGGACCGAAACTTTAGATTAACATTGCATGATTCCTGGAATTCTTATTAAAAATTTTGAATTCTTTTAGTCTTTTTCTAAAATAATTTTGAAATATACAAAAAAAAATTAATAAAACCATAAAAACAAAAAAAAAATGTGTTTCTTGTTTGAGTCTAGTGTCAAATTTTAAGTTTGGTGTCAATTGCATGCTTTTAAATTTTCAAAAATATATGCATTGTGTTCTTCATTGATCTTCAAATTGTTCTTGATGATTTTCCTTGTTTGATCTTTGAAATTTTTTTGTTTTGTGTCTTTTCTTGTTTTTTCTTGTGCATTTTCGAATTCATAGTGTCTACACATTAAAAAATTTTTAAGTTTGGTGTCTTGTATGCTTTTCTTTTCTTAAAAATTTTCAAAAATATGTTCTTGATGTTCATCATGATCTTCAAAGTGTTCTTGGTGTTCATCTTGACATTCAAAGTATTCTTGCATGGATTATTAGTTTTGATCTTAATTTCTTATGTTTTGTGTCATTGTTTTGTTTTTCTCTTTCCTCATTAATTCAAAAAAATTCAAAAATAATATCTTTCCCTTATTTTAATCTTCAATTTCGAATTTTTGGATTGACTTAGTCAAAAACTTTCAAAATTTAGTTGTTTCTTATTAGTCAAGTCAAAATTTCAATTTAAAAATCCTATCTTTTCAAATCTTTTTCAAAAATCAAATCTTTTTCATTTTTTTCTTCTTAATATTTTCGAAAATTTTAAAAATTGATTTTCAAAATCTTTTTCTTATTTTTATTTCATAATTTTCGAATTTATTGCTAATATTTAATGTTTTTATTCAAAAATTTTTAAGTTGTTACTTGCCTATTAAGAAAGGATCAATCTTTAAATTCTAGAATCATATCTTTTAGTTTCTTGTTAGTCAAGTAATCAACTTTAATTTCAAAAATCAAATCTTTTTAATTTTCTTTTCAAATCTTTTTCAAAATAATTTTCAATCATATCTTTTTCAAAATTTAATTTCAAAATCTTTTTCTAACTTCTTATCTTTTCAAAATTGATTTTCAAATCTTTTTCAATTAACTACTTGACTTTTTGTTTGATTTTAAAAGTTTTCTATTTCAAATCATATCTTGTACAAAACCACCTAACTACTTCTCTCTCTCCAATTTTCGAAAATAATTAACCCCTTTTTCAAAATTCCTTTTAATTAACTAATTGTTTTAAATTCTAATTTTATTTTATTTTCCTTCTTAATTTTGAATTCTAACTAAAAATTAAAATAAAAACAAAAATATTTTTTTATTAATTTTCGAATACTCTTCTCTCTCTCATCTCTTTCTATTTATTTTATTTATTTACTAACACTTCCCTTCTTCTTATAATTTGAACCCTCTCCCTCTCTCTGTGTTCGAATTCTTCTTCTCCCTTCTTCATTCTATTTCTTCTATTCTTCTACTCACATAAAGGAATCTCTATACTGTGACATAGAGGATTGCTCTTCTTTTTTGTTCTCTTCTTTTTCATATGAGCAAGAACAAGGATAAGAACATTCTTGTTGAAGCTGATCCTGAACCTAAAAGGACTCTGAAGAGAAAGCTAAGAGAAGCTAAAACACAGCACTCTGGAGAAGACCTAACCAAAATTTTTGAAAAAGAAGTAGTTATGGTAGCCGAAAATAACAACAATGGTGGAGATGCAAGGAAGATGCTTGGTGACTTTACTGCACCCACTTCTGACTTCTATGGAAGAAGCATCTCAATTCCTGCAATTGGAGCAAACAATTTTGAGCTTAAGCCTCAATTAGTTTCTCTGATGCAGCAGAATTGCAAGTTTTATGGACTTTCATTGGAAGATCCTCAACAATTTTTAGCTGAATTCTTGCAAATCTGTGACACTGTTAAGACCAATGGGGTTAATCCTGAGGTCTATAGACTTATGCTTTTCCCCTTTGCTGTAAGAGATAGAGCTAGTACATGGTTGGACTCACAACCTAAAGAAAGCCTGAACTCTTGGAAAAAGTTGGTCAATGCTTTCTTGGCCAAATTCTTTCCACCTCAAAAGTTGAGAAAGCTTAGAGTGAAAGTCCAAACCTTAAGACAGAAGGAAGGTGAATCCCTCTATAAAGCTTGGGAAAGATACAAGCAATTGATCAGAAGGTGTCCTTCTGAGATGCTTTCAGAATGGAGCATCCTATGTATATTCTATGATGGTCTGTCTAAATTGTCCAAGATGTCATTGGATCACTCTACTGGTGGATCTCTTCATCTGAAGAAGACGCCTGTAGAAGCCCAGAAACTCATTGAAATGGTTGCCAATAACCAGTTCATGTATACTTCTGAAAAGAAATCCTGTGAATAATGGGACAACTCAGAAAAAAGGAGTTCTTGAGATTGATACTCTGAATGCCATATTGGCTCAGAACAAAATATTGACTCAGCAAGTCAATATGATTTCTCAAAGTCTGACTGGAATGCAAGCTGCATCCGGCAGTACTAAAGAAGCTTCCTTTGAAGAAGAAGCTTATGACCCTGAGAACCCTGCAATGGAGGAGGTGAATTACATGGGAAAATCCTATGGAAACACCTATAATCCTTCATGGAGAAATCATCCTAATTTCTCATGAAAGGATCAACAGAAGTCTCAACAAGGCTTCAATAATAATGGTGGAAGAAATAGGTTTGGCAATAGCAAACCTTTTCCATCATCTTCTGAGCAACAGATAGAGAATTCTAAGCAGAACCTCTCTGACTTAGCAACCATAGTCTCTGATCTCTCTAAGACCACTCACAGTTTCATGACTGAAACAAGGTCCTCCATCAGAAATTTGGAGGCACAAGTAGGTCAACTGAGTAAAAGATTGGCTGAAACTCCTCCTAGTACTCTCCCAAGCAATACAAAAGAGAATCCAAAAAGAGAGTGCAAGTCCATCAATATACCCAACATGGCCGAACCTGGAGAGAGTCTGAAGGCAGTGATTTCCAATGAGGAATACCTCAATGGACGTCCATTGGCCACTAAGGAGTCCCCTATTGAGGAACCAAAGGAATTTGAGGCTCATACAGAGACCATAGAGATTCCACTGAATTTTCTGTTGCCATTCATGAGCTCTGATGAGTATTCTTCCTCTGAAGATGATGAAGATATTATTGAAGAGTAAGTTGCTCAGTATTTAGGAGTAATCATGAAGCTGAATGCCAAGTTATTTGGTAATGAGACTTGGGAGGATGAACATCTATTGCTCATCATTGAACTAAATACCTTGGTTCAACAGAAATTACCTTAGAAGAAACCGGATCCCGAAAAGTTCTTAATACCTTGCATCATAGGCACCATGACCTTTAAGAAGGCTCTGTGTGACCTTGGTTCAAGTATAAACCTCATGCCACTCTCTGTAATGGAGAAACTAGGGATCTTTGAGGTACAAGCTGCAAGAATCTCACTAGAGATGGCAGACAATTCAAGAAAACAGGCTTATAGATTTGTAGAGGATGTCTTAGTGAAGGTTGAAGGCTATTACATCCCTGCTGACTTCATAATCCTAGACACTGGGAAGGATGAAGATGAATCCATCATCCTTGGAAGACCCTTCCTAGCCACAGCAAGAGCTGTGATTGATGTGGACAGCGGAGAATTAGTCCTTCAATTGAATAAGGACTACCTTGTGTTTAAGGCTCAAGGATCTTCTTCTGTAACCATGGAGAGGAAGCATGAGAAGCTTCTCTCAATACAGAGTCAAACAGAGCCCCCACACTCAACTTCTAAGTTTGGTGTTGGGAGGCCAGCATCAAGCTCTGAGTATCTGTGAAGCTCTCTAAGAGCTCACTGTCAAGCTATTGACATTAAAGAAGTGCTTGTTGGGAGGCAACCCAATGTTATTTAATTATATTTATTTATTTTCCATTGTTATTTTATGTTTTCTTTAGGTTGATGATCATGTGAAGTCATAAAAATAACTGCAAAATTAAAGAAAAATGAAAAACAGCATCAAAAATAGCATACCCTGGAGGACAAGCTTACTGGCGTTTAAATGCCAGTAAGGGTAGAAGAATGGGCGTTTAACGCCTAGCCTGACAGCATTCTGGGCGTTAAACGCCAGAATGGACAGCACTCTGGGCGTTTAACGCCAGAAAAGGCTGTCTGGCGTCTGGCTGGCGTTAAACGCCAGAAATGGGCAGCAGACTGGCATTTAACGCCAGGAAAGGTAGCAAAGTTGGCCTTTAACGCCAGGAAAGATAGCAGGGCTGGCGTTAAATGCCAGGATTGGCACACAGTGGGCGTTTAAATGCCAGATTGGTGCAAGGAGCAGAATTCCTTGACACCTCAGGATCTGTGGACCCCACAGGATCCCCACCTACCCCACCTCTTCTTCTCTCCTCTTCACACCTTTCCATAACACTCTTCCCTAAATACCCTTGACCAATCCTATCATTAACTCTTCCCTATATCCTCTTCACCACTCACATCCATCCATCATAAATCCTACCTACCTCACCATTCAAATTCAAACCATTCCCCTCCCAAACCCACCCCCTTGGCCGAACCACTCACCTCCCTCCATCTCCTCCATTTCTTCTTCTTCTACTCTTTTCTTTCTTCTTTTGCTCAAGGACGAGCAAACCTTTTAAGTTTGGTGTGGAAAAAGCCTTGCTTTTTGTTTTTCCATAACCATCAATGGCACCTAAGGCTGGAGAAACCTCTAGAAAGAGGAAAGGGAAGGCAATTGCTTCCACCTCCGAGCCATGGGAGATGGAGAGATTCATTTCAAAGGTCCATCAAGACCACTTCTATGAAGTTGTGGCCAAGAAAAAGGTGATCCAAGAGGTCCCCTTCAAACTCAAAAAGAGTGAATATCCGGAGATCCGACATGAGATTCAAAAAAAAAAGGTTGGAAAACTCTCACCAACCCCATTCAACAAGTCAGAATCTTAATGGTTCAAGAGTTCTATGCTAATGCATGGATCACTAGGAACTATGACCAAAGTATGAAACCGAACCCAAAGAATTGGCTCACAATGGTTCGGGGGAATTACTTGAATTTCAGTCTGGAAAATGTGAGGTTAGCATTCAACTTGCCAATGATGCAAGGAGATCCTCACCCTTTCACTAGAAGGGTCAACTTTGAACAAAGGTTGGACCAAGTCCTTAGGGACATTTGTGTGGAAGGAGCTCAATAGAAGAGAGACTCAAGAGGCAAGCCAGTTCAACTAAGAAGGCTTAACCTCAAGCCCGTGGCTAGGGGATGGTTGGAGTTCATCCAACGCTCTATCATTCCTACTAGCAACCGGTCTGAAGTTATAATAGACCGGGCTATCATGATCCATAGCATCATGATTGGAGAGGAAGTAGAATTTCATGAAATCATATCCCTAGAACTCTACAAAGTGGCGGACAAGCCCTCTACTTTGGCAAGGTTAGCCTTCCCTCATCTCATCTGTACCCTATGCAATTCAGCTGGAGTTGTTATAGAGGAAGACATCCTCATTGAAGGAGACAAGCCCATCTCTAAGAAAAGGATGGAGCAAACAAGAGAGCCCACTCATGGACCTCAACAAGAGCATGAGGAATTTCCTCATCATGAAATCTCTGAGATGCCTCAAGGGATGCACTTTCCTCCACAAAACTATTGGGAGCAAATCAACACCTCCTTAGGAGAACTGAGTTCCAACATGGGGCAACTAAGGATGGAGCACCAAGAGCATTCCATCCTCCTCCATGAAATTAGAGAAGACCAAAGAGCCATGAGGGAGGAACAACAAAGGCAAGGAAGAGACATAGAGGAGCTCAAGCACTCCATAAGATCTTCAAGAGGAAGAACTAACCGCTATCACTAAGGTGGACCCGTTCTTTAATTTTCTTGTTTTTATTTCTCTATTTTTCGAAAATTATGCTTTAGGTCTTGTCTATGTTTTTGTCTTTATTATATGATCATTAGTGTCTAGTGTCTATGTCTTAAAGCTATGAATTTCCTACGAATCCATCCCCTTTCTTAAATGAAAAATGTTTTAATTGCAAAAAAACAAGAAGTACATGGATTTCGAATTTTATCTTAAAATTAACTTAATTATTTTGATGTGGTGGCAATACTTTTTGTCTTCTGAATGAATGCTTGAACAGTGCATATTTTTGAATTTGTTGTTTATGAATGTTAAAATTGTTGGCTCTTGAAAGAATAAAGAAAAAGAGAAATGTTATTGATAATCTGAAAAATCATAAAATTGATTCTTAAAGCAAGAAAAAGCAGTGAATAGACAAATCTTGCAAAAAAAAAGAAAAAAAGGGGAAAAAAAGAAATAAAAAGAAAAAGCAAGCAGAAAAAACCAACAAGTTGGATAGGAGGGTAAAAAGGATCCAAGGCTTTGAGCATTATTGGATAGGAGGGCCCAAAGGAATAATATCCTGGCCAAAGCGGCTAAAACAAGTTGTCCCTAACCATGTGCTTGTGGCGTGAAGGTGTCAAGTGAAAAGCTTGAGACTGAGCGGTTAAAGTCGTGGTCCAAAGCAAAAAGAGTGTGCTTAAGAGCTCTGGACACCTCTAACTGGGGACTCTAGCAAAGCTGAGTCACAATCTGAAAAGGTTTACCCAGTTATGTGTCTGTGGCATTTATGTATCCGATGGTAATACTGGAAAACAAAATGCTTAGGGTGATGGCCAAGACTCATAAAGTAGCTGTGTTCAAGAATCAACATACTGAACTAAGAGAATTAATAACACTATCTGAATTCTAAGTTCCTATGAAAGCCAATCATTCTAAACTTCAAAGGATAAAGTGAGATGCCAAAACTGTTCAGAAGCAAAAAGGCTACAAGTCCCACTCATCTAATTGGAACTAAGTTTATTGATAAGTTTGGAATTTATTGTATATTCTCTTTTTTTATCCTATTTTGTTTTTAGTTGCTTGGGGACAAGCAACAATTTAAGTTTGGTGTTGTGATGAGCGGATAATTTATACCCTTTTTGGCATTGTTTTTACTTAGTTTTTAGTATGTTTTAGTTATTTTTTATTATATTTTTATTAGTCTTTATTCAAAAATTATATTTCTGGACTTTACTATGAGTTTGTGTATTTTTCTATGATTTTAGGTATTTTCTGGCTGAAATTGAGGAACCTGAGCAAAAATCTGATTCAGAGGCTGAAAAAGGACTGCAGATGCTGTTGGATTCTGACCCTCCTACACTCAAAGTGGATTTTCTGGAGCTACCGAAACCCAATTGGTGCTCTCTCAATTGTGTTGGAAATTAGACATCATGGGCTTTCCAGAAATATATTATAGTTTATGCTTTGCCTGAGATTTGATGGCCCAAACTGGCGTTCAAAGCCAGCCTAAAACATCTTGGCGTAAAACGCCCAAACTGGCACCAAAGCTGGCGTTTAACTCCAGGAACAGCCTATACACGTGAAAGCTTCAATGCTCAGCCCAAGCACACACCAAGTGGGCCCCGGAAGTGGATTTCTGCACTATTTGTACTTAGTTACTCATTTTCTGTAAACCTAGGTTACTAGTTTAGTATAAAAATTACTTTTAGAGATTTATTTTACATCTTTGGAATATCTTTTGATCACTTTGATCTTAGAGACCATTGTACACGTTTGGAGGCTGGCCATACGGCCATGCCTTGATGATGAGTGGATAATTTATACGCTTTTTGGCATTGTTTTTAGTATGTTTTTAGTAGGATCTAGTTACTTTTAGGGATGTTTTTATTAGTTTTTATGTTAAATTTACATTTCTAGACTTTACTATGAGTTTGTGTGTTTTTCTATGATTTCAGGTAATTTCTGGCTGAAATTGAGGGACTTGAGCAAAAATCAGATTTAGAGGTTGAAGAAGGACTGCTGATGCTGTTGGATTCTGACCCAATTCAACTTATTCCGCTTCTAAGATATCCATTCGCACCCAAGAACATGATGAATGTGATGATTATGTGATGCTCATCATCATTCTCACTTATGAATGCGTGCCTGACAAACACTTCCGTTCTACATGCAAACAAGCTAGAATGAATATCTCTTAGATATCTAATATAGGGGACCGAGTCCGAGATATTAGAGTCTTCGTGGTATAAGTTAGAAACCATGGATGGCCATTCCTGAGATCCGGAAAGTCTAAACATTGTCTGTGGTATTCCGAGTAGGATCTGGGAAGGGATGGATGTGACGAGCTTCAAACTCGCGAGTGCTGGGCGTAGTGACAGACGCAAAAGGATAGTAAATCCTATTCCAGTATGACCGAGAACCTCCAGATGATTAGCCATACAGTGACAGCGCATTGGACCATTTTCACAAGAGAGGATGGGAAGTAGCCATTGACAATGGTGATGCCCTACATACAGCTTGCCATGGAAAGGAGTAGGACTGGTTGGATGAAGACAGCAGGAAAGCAGAGGATCAGAGGAACGAAAGCATCTCTATACGCTTATCTGAAATTCTCACCAATGATTTACATAAGTATTTCTATCTTTATTTTCTGTTTATTTATTATTATTATTCGAAAACTCCATAACCATTTGATATTCTCCTGACTGAGATTTACAAGATAACCATAGCTTGCTTCATATCAACAATCTCCGTGGGATCGACCCTTACTCACGTAAGGTTTTATTACTTGGACGACCCAGTGCACTTGCTGGTTAGTTGTGCGAAGTTG
Organism: Arachis ipaensis; assembly: GCF_000816755.2. Classification (NCBI taxonomy): domain Eukaryota; kingdom Viridiplantae; phylum Streptophyta; class Magnoliopsida; order Fabales; family Fabaceae; genus Arachis; species Arachis ipaensis. The sequence goes on from NC_029786.2 coordinate 62,417,794, forward strand.
TGAAGTTATGTTTGGACCATGGTATTGTGCACCAGTTTTGGCACCATTGCCAGGGAGAGAACGAGCAACAAATTTTACAACCTCAGAGTAACAATTTCGCGTACCAAGTTTTTAGCGCCGTTGCCGGGGATTGTTTTGAGTTTGGACAACTGACGGTTCATCCTATTGCTCAGATTAGGTAATTTTCTTCTTATTTTGTTTTCAAAAAGTTTTCAAAAATCTTTCAAAAATTTTTTCTTTATTTTCGAAAAAAATTTTTTTAGAAAATCATAAAAATCAAAAAAAGAAAAATTTTCCCTTTGTTTTCGAAAATTATTCTAAAATTTTTAAGAATGAATTCTAGAGTTTCATGAAGCATGCTGAAGCCTGCCTGGCTGTAAAGCCATGTCTAAATTCATTTAGACTGAGGCTTCCAACTCCTCATTACAAGAGCAAGCTAGTTGTTGCTAATAAAATTTGTTATTGTATGACTGATTTGTATCTTCTAAAGCTTGGCTGGCTATTAAGCCATGTCTAACCCTCAGATTGGAGCTTTAGACTAAGAGTACAAGATTCCTGGAATTCATATTAAAAATTTTGGAATCCTTATTTTTCTTTTTCATATTAATTTTCGAAAAATCCAAAAAAAAATCACAAAATCATAAAAAATTCAAAAATATTTTGTGTTTCTTGTTTGAGTCTTGAGTTAAAATTTAAGTTTGGTGTCAGTTGCATACTCATCTTGCATTTTTTCGAAAATTGCATTCATGCATTGCATTCATCATGATCTTCAAGTTGTTCTTGATAAACCTTCTTGTTTGATCTTCATATTTTCTTGTTTTGTGTCTTTTCTTGTTTTTCATATGCATTTTTGCATTCATAGTGTCTATACATGAAAAATTTCTAAGTTTGGTGTCTTGCATGTTTTCTTTTCTTAAAAATTTTTCAAAAATAAGTTCTTGATGTTCATCTTGACATTCATAGTGTTCTTGGTGTTCATCTTGATATTCATAATGTTCTTGCATGCATCACATGTTTAGATCCAAAATTTTCATGCATTGCATCATTTTTCATGTTTTTCTCTCTCATCACTAAAAATTTAAAAATCAAAAAAATATCTTTCCTTTTTTCTCTCATAAATTTCGAAAATTTGGATTGACTTTTTCAAAAATTTTTAAAATTCAATTGTTTCTTATGAGTCAAATCAAATTTTCAATTTAAAAATCTTATCTTTTTCAAAAATCAAATCTTTTTCATTTTTCTTATTTATTTTCGAAAATTTTAAAAATATTTTTCAAAAATATTTTTCTTAATTTTACATTATATTTTCGAAAATATCATCAACAATTAATGTTTTGATTCAAAAAATTCAAGTTTGTTACTTACTTGTTAAGAAAGATTCAAACTTTAAGTTCTAGAATCATATCTTGTGATTTCTTGTGAACTAAGTCATTAATTGTGTTTTTTTAAAAAATCAAATCTTTTTCAAAACTAATTCTAATCATATCTTTCTATCATATCTTTTTTTTTAAATCTTATCTTTTTCAAAAATTTGATTTTCAAATATCTTTTCTAGCTTCTTATCTTCTTATCTTTTCAAAATTGATTTTCAAATCTTTTTCAACTAACTGATTAACTTTTTGTTTGTTTCTTATCTCTTTCAAAACTACCTAACTAACTTCTCTTCTCTAATTTTCGAAAATACCTCCCTCTTTTTCAAAAATTCTTTTTAATTAATTAATTGTTTCAATTTTTAATTTTAATTTTAATTTTATCTTAATTTTCGAAAATCATTAACTCTTTTTTCAAAAAATTATTTTCGAAAACTTCTCTCTCATCTTCTTCTATTTATTTATTTACTAACACTTCTCTTCATCTCATATCTCTGCTCTCCTCACCCTTGTGTTTGGATTCTCCTCCATTCTCTTTCCTTACATTACTGGTATGCGAAATTGTTACTCAGGTTGTGAATTATTGTTCGAAATTGATTCCCTGGCGATGGCACCAAAAACGGATGCACAGAACCATGGTCTAAACATATCTTCACAATTTCGCATAACTAACCAGCAAGTGCACTGGGTCGTCCAAGTAATACCTTACGTGAGTAAGGGTCGATCCCACGGAGATTGTTGGTATGAAGCAAGCTATGGTCACCTTGTAAATCTTAGTCAGGTGGATATAAAATAGTTATGGAGTTTTCAAAATTAATACTAAAATAAGGATAGAAATACTTACGTAAATCATTGGTGAGAATTTCAGATAAGCGTATGGAGATGCATTCATTCCTCTGAACCTCTGCTTTCCTGTTGTCTTCATCCAATCAGTCTTACTCCTTTCTATGGCTGGCTTTATGTAAGGATGTCACCGGTGCCAATGGCTACATCCCCTCCTCTTGTGAAAATGGTCCAAGATGCCCTGTCACGGCACGGCTAATATCCCAAGATGATCCAAAGATGATAAGATGTTTAATACAATAGTAAAAAGTCCTATTTATACTAAACTAGTTACTAGGGTTTACAGAAGTAAGTAACTAATGTATAAATCCACTTCCGGGGCCCACTTGGTGTGTGCTTGGGCTGAGCTTGAAGTCTACACGTGGAGAGGTCATTCTTGGAGTTTAACGCCAACTTTTGTGCCAGTTTGGGCGTTGAACTCCACTTTGTAACTTGTTTCTGGCGTTGGACACCAGAATTAGGCAGAGAGCTGGCGTTGAACGCCAGTTTGCGTCGTCTAAACTTTGGCAAAGTATGGACTATTATATATTGCTGGAAAGCCCTGGATATCTACTTTCCAACGAAATTAGAAGCGCGCCATTTTGAGTTTTGTAGCTCTAGAAAATCATTTTGAGTGCAGGGAGGTCAGAATCTAACAGCATCAGCAGTTCTTCAACCTCTGAATCTGATTTTTGCTCAAGTCCCTCAATTTCAGCCAGAAAATATCTGAAATCACAGAAAAACACACAAACTCATAGTAAAGTCCAGAAATGTGAATTTAACATAAAAACTAATGAAAACATCCCTAAAAGTAACTAGATTCTACTAAAAACATACTAAAAACAATGCCAAAAAGCGTATAAATTATCCGCTCATCACAACACCAAACTTAAGTTGTTGCTTGTCCCCAAGCAACTGAAAATTAAATAGGATAGAAAGAAGAGAATATACTATAAATTCCGAACTATCAATGAAACATAGCTCCAATCAGATGAGCGGGACTTGTAGCTTTTTGCCTCTTGAATAGTTTTGGCATCTTACTTTATCCATTGAAGTTCATAATGATTGGCTTCTATAGGAACTCAGAGTTTAGATAGTGTTATTGACTCTCCTAGTTCAGTATGATGATTCTTGAACACAGCTATTTTATGAGTCTTGGCCGTGGCCCTAAGCACTTTGTTTTCCAGTATTATCACCGGATACATAAATGCCACAGACACATAATTGGGTGAACCTTTTCAGATTGTGACTCAGCTTTGCTAAAGTCCCCAATTAGAGGTGTCCAGGGTTCTTAAGCACACTCTTTTTTTGCTTTGGACCTTGACTTTAACCGCTTAGTCTCAAGTTTTCACTTGACACCTACACGCCACAAGCACATGATTAGGGACTGCTCGGTTTAGCCACTTAGACCAGGATTTTATTCCTTTAGGCCCTCCTATCCACTGATGCTCAAAGCCTTGGGATCCTTTTTATTTGCCCTTGCCTTTTGGTTTTAAGGGTTATTGGCTTTTTGCTCTTGCCTCTTGGTTTTAAGAGCTTTTGGCTTTTTCTGCTTGCTTTTTTTTTCTTTCTATTTTTTTTGCCTATTTTATATTTTTTTTCTGCAAGCTTTGTTCTTTGCTGCTTTTTCTTGCTTCAAAAATCATTTTTATGATTTTTCAGATTATCAAATAACATGTCTCCATGTCATCATTCTTTCAAGAGCCAACATATTTAACATTCTTAAACAACAACTTCAAAAGACATATGCACTGTTCAAGCATACATTCAGAAAACAAGAAGCATTGTCACCACATCAATATAATTAAACTAAGTTCAAGGATAAATTCAAAACTCATGTACTTCTTGTTCTTTGGAATTAAAACATTTTTCATTTAAGAGAGGTGATGGATTCATATGACATTCATAACTTTAAGACAAAGTTACTAACTACTAATGATCATGTAATGAAGACACAAACATAGATAAGCACATAACATAGAAAACGAAAAACAGAGAATGTAAGAACAAGGAATGAATCCTCCTTAGTGATGGTGGCATTTCCTTCTTGAGGAACCAATGATGTCCTTGAGCTCTTCTATGTCTCTTCCTTGTCTTTGTTGCTCCTCCCTCATTGCTTTTTGATCTTCTCTTATTTCATGAAGGATGATGGAGTGCTCTTGATGTTCCACCCTTAGTTGTCCCATGTTGGAACTTAATTCTCCTAGGGAGGTGTTGATTTGCTCCCAATAGTTTTGTGGAGGAAAATGCATTTGAGGTATCTCCGGGATCTCATGGTGATGAGATTCATACGCCTCTTGAGCTCCATAAATGGGCTCTCTTGCTTGCTCTATCTTTTTCTTAGTGATGGGCTTCTCTTCCTCAATCTGAATGTCTCCTTCTATGAAAGCTCCAGTTTGATCATGGTTCCTAGTGATCCATGCATTGGCATAGAACTCTTGAACCATTAGGATGCCGACTTGTTGGATGGGGTTTGTTAGAACTTCCCAACCTCTTCTTTGGATTTTATGTCGGATCTCCGGATACTCATTTCTCTTGAGTTTGAAAGGGACCTCAGGGATCACCTTCTTCTTGGCCACAACATCATAGAAGTGGTCTTGATGAGCTTTGGAGATGAATCTTTCCATCTCCCATGACTCGGAGATGGAAGCTTTTGTCTTCCCTTTTCCTTTTCTAGAGGATTCTCTGGTCTTAGGTGCCATCAATGGTAATGGAAAAACAAAAAGCTTATGCTTTTACCACACCAAACTTAGAATATTGCTCGGCTTGTTCTGGGCGTTCAGCGCCAGCTCTTCTCCAGGGTGCAATTCTGGCGTTCAGCGCCCAGATGCTGCCCATTTTGGGCGTTCAGCGCCCAGATACTGCCCATTTTGGGCGTTCAGCGCCAGAACCATGTTCTGTTCTGGCGTTGAACGCCAGACAGGTGCTTCCTCCAGGGTGTGATTTTTCTTCCGCTGTTTTTGATTCTGTTTCTAAATTTTTCGTTTATTTTGTGACTCCATATGATCATGAACCTAAGAAAACATGAAAAACAAAAATAAAATTAGATAAATAAACATTGGGTTGCTTCCCAACAAGCACTTCTTTAATGTCAATAGCTTGACAGTGGGCTCTCATGGAGCCTCACAGATATGCAGAGCTTTGTTGAGACTCCCCAACACCAAACTTAGAGTTTGGATATGGGGGTTTGACACCAAACTTAGAGTTTGGTTGTGGACTCCCAACACCAAACTTAGAGTTTGACTGTGGGGGCTTTGTTTGACTCTGCTTTGAGAGAAGCTTTTTATGCTTCCTCTCCATGGATGCAGAGAGAGATCCTTGAGTTGTAAACACAAGGTTGTCCTCATTTATTTGAAGGATCAATTCTCCTCTGTCCACATCAATCACAACTCTTGCTGTGGCTAGGAAAGGTCTTCCTAGGATGATGGATTCATCCTTATCTTTTCCAGTATCTAGGACTATGAAATTAGTAGGGATGTAAAGGCCTTCAACCTTTACTAACACGTCCTCTACTTGTCCATAAGCCTGTTTTCTTGAATTGTCTACCATCTCTAATGAGATTTTAGTAGCTTGCACCCCAAAGATTCTCAGTTTCTCTATTACAGAGAGGGGCATGAGGTTTATTCCTGAACCAAGGTCACACAGAGCAATGGAAGACCTTGTTTCATTCATGAAACTCATAGTGGTCTTAGATAGATCAGAGACTAAATTTGCTAAGCTAGATGGATTCTGCTCAGAATTCTCTGTCTGTTGCTGAGTGGATGATGGAAAAGGCTTGCTATTGCTAAACCTGTTTCTTCCACCATTATTAAAACCTTATTGAGGCTTTTGATCCTTCCATGAGAGATTTGGGTGATTTTTCCATGATGGATTGTAGGTGTTTCCATATGGTTCACCCATGTATTTTAACTCTGCTATTGCAGGGTTCTCAGGATCATAAGCTTCTTCCTCAGAAGATACCTCTTGAGTACTGTTGGATGCAGCTTGTATTCCATTCAGACTTTGAGAAATCATATTGACTTGCTGAGTCAATATTTTATTCTAAGCCAATATGGCATTTAGAGTATCCATTTCAAGAACTCCCTTCTTCATAGGCGTCCCATTACTCACAGGATTCCTCTCAGAAGTGTACATAAACTGGTTATTAGCAACCATGTCAATGAGTTCTTGAGCTTCTGCAGGCGTTTTCTTTAGGTGAATGGATCCACCTGCAGAAGTAAGGTTGTCTCTGGATTGTTGTAATTTAGCTTCTCTTAGTTTTCTTTTCAGAGTCCTTTCAGGTTCTGGATCAGTTTCAACAAAAATGCCTTTTTCTTTGTCCCTGCTCATAAGAAAGAGAAGAGAAAAAGAAAAGAAGAGGAATCCTCTATGTCACAGTAAAGAGGTTCCTTATTGTTAGTAGAAGAAAAAAAGGAATAGGGGTGAAGAAGAATGAAGAATCCAAACACAAAGGTGATGATAGGAGCAGAGATGTGAGATGAAGAGAAGTGTTAGTAGATGAATAAATAAATAGAAGGGGATGAGAGGAGGGGAGAATTTTCGAAAATAATTTTTGAAAAAGAGTTAGTGATTTTCGAAAATAGTTTTTGAAAAAGGTTAGTAGTTTTTCGAAAATTCAAAAAAAAAATAAAATAATTAGTCTAATTAAAAAGAAATTTTGAAAAAGAGGAAAGATTTTTTTCGAAAATTAGAGAGAGAGAGTTAGTTAGGTAGTTTTGAAAAATTTAGGAAACAAACAAAAAGTTAGTTAGTTAGTTGAAACAAATTTGAAAATCAATTTTGAAAAGATAAGAAGTTAGGAAGTTAGAAAAGATATTTTGAAAATCAAATTTTTGAAAAAGATAAGATAAGAAGATATTTTTGAATAGATATGATAGAAATTAGTTTTTGAAAAAGATTTGATTTTTAAAATCACAATTAATGACTTGATTCACAAGAAATCACAAGATATGATTCTAGAACTTAAAGTTTGAATCTTTCTTAACAAGTAAGTAACAAACTTGAAATTTTTGAATCAAAACATTAATTGATGATGTTATTTTCGAAAATTATGAGATAAAATTAAGAAAAATATTTTTGAAAAATATTTTTATAATTTCGAAAATAACTAAGAAAAATGAAAAAGATTTGATTTTTTGAAAAAGATTTTGAAAAAGATAAGATTTTTAAATTGAAAATTTGATTTGACTCATAAAACAACCAGATTTTAAATTTTTTTTAAAAAAATCAAATCTAATTTTCGAAATTTTAAGAGAGAAAAAGGGAAAGATATTTTTTTTATTTTTGAATTTTTTAATGATGAGAGAGAAAAACATGAAAAAGACTCAATGCATGAAAATTTTGGATCAAAGTATGTGATGAATGCAAGAACACTATGAATGTCAAGATGAACACCAAGAACACTTTCAATGTCAAGATGAACATCAAGAACATGTTTTTGAAAATTTTTATATGCAAAGAAAACATGCAAGACACCAAACTTAGAAATCTTTCATGTTTAGACTCTATGAATGCAAGAATGCATATGAAAAACAAGAAAAGACACAAAACATGAAAACATCAAGATCAAACAAGAAGACTTACCAAGAACAACTTGAAGATCATGAAGAACACTATGAATGCATGAATTTTTTGAAAAATACAAGATGAATATGCAATTGACACCAAACTTATAACATGACACATGACTCAAACAAGAAACACAAAAAATATATTTTTTTATTTTTATGATTTTCTAAATTTTTTGTATTTTTTCGAAAATTATTTGAAAAACAAAAATAAGGATTCCAAAATTTTTAATATGAATTCCAGGAATCTAGCATTCTTAGTCTAAAGCTCCAATCTGAGGGTTAGGCATGGGTTAATAGCCAACCAAGCTTTAGCATATAACATCAGAGAATATACTGCTCATTACTTATCAAAGTAACTTGCCTCTATGCTGATGGTTTGGAAGCCTCAGTCCAAAAGAATTTAGACATGGCTTTATGGCTAGTTAGGCTTCAACATGCTTCATGAAACACTAGAATTCATTCTTAAAAATTTTGAAGAAAAATATATTTTTGAAAACATTTTTTTTTAAATTTTTTCGAAAACAAAGGAGAAATTTTTGAAAGATTTTTGAAAAATTTTTTTGAAAACTTTTTGAAAATAAGAAGGAAATTACCCAATCTAAGCAACAAGATGAACCGTCAGTTGTCCAAACTCGAACAATCCCCAGCAACGGCGCCAAAAACTTGGTATGCGAAATTGTTACTCAGGTTGTGAATTATTGTTCAAAATTGATTCCCTGGCGATGGAACCAAAAACGGATGCACAGAACCATGGTTTAAACATATCTTCACAACATCGCATAACTAACCAGCAAGTGCACTGGGTCGTCCAAGTAATACCTTACGTGAGTAAGGGTCGATCCCACGGAGATTGTTGGTATGAAGCAAGCTATGGTCACCTTGTAAATCTCAGTCAGGCGGATATAAAATAGTTATGGAGTTTTCGAAATTAATACTAAAATAAGGATAGAAATACTTATGTAAATCATTGGTGAGAATTTCAGATAAGCGTATGGAGATGCATTCATTCCTCTGAACCTCTGCTTTCCTGCTGTCTT
>NC_029786.2:62440051-62452191 GCF_000816755.2 Arachis ipaensis
AACTCCACTTTGTAACTTGTTTCTGGCGCTGGACGCCAGAATTGGGCAGAGAGTTGGCGTTGAACGCCATTTTACGTCGTCTAAACTTGGTCAAAGTATGGACTATTATATATTGCTGGAAAGCCCTGAATGTCTACTTTCCATCGCAATTGGAAGCGCGCCATTTTGAGTTCTGTAGCTCCAGAAAATCCATTTTGAGTGCAGGGAGGTCAGAATCCAACAACATCAGCAGTCCTTCTTCAACCTCTGAATCTGATTTTTGCTCAAGTCCCTCAATTTCAGCCAGAAAATACCTGAAATCACAGAAAAACACACAAACTCATAGTAAAGTCCAGAAATGTGAATTTAACATAAAAACTAATGAAAACATCCCTAAAAGTAACTAGATTCTACTAAAAACATACTAAAAACAATGCCAAAAAGCGTATAACTTATCCGCTCATCAATTACATTCTTTTCTTCTTCTACTCACACAAAGGAATCTCTATACTGTGACATAGAGGATTCCATATTTTCTCTGTTATTCCCTTCTTTGTCATATGAGAAGGAGCAAGGACAAGAACATTCTTGTTGAAGCAGATCCTGAACCTGAAAGGATTCTGAAAAAGAAACTAAGAGAAGTTAAAATACAACAATCCAGAGACAACCTTACAGGAATTTTCGAACAGGAAGAGGAGATGGCAGCCGAAAATAATAATAATGCAAGGAGGATGCTTGGTGACTTTGCTGCACCTAATTCCAATTTACATGGAAGAAGCATCTCAATTCCTACCATTGGAGCAAACAATTTTGAGCTTAAACCTCAATTAGTTTCTCTGATGCAGCAGAACTGCAAGTTCCATGGACTTCCATCTGAAGATCCTTTTCAGTTCTTAACTGAATTTTTGCAGATCTGTGATACTGTTAAGACTAATGGAGTAGATCCTGAAGTCTACAGGCTCATGCTTTTCCCTTTTGCTGTGAGAGACAGAGCTAGAATATGGTTGGATTATCAACCTAAAGATAGCCTGAACTCTTGGGATAAGCTGGTCAAGGATTTCTTAGCCAAGTTCTTTCCTCCTCAAAATCTGAGTAAGTGATAAACCACTATTTTATGGTTTATATTATGTTTAATTATGTGGTTTTATCATGATCATTACCCACTTATTCATTAAATTAGCATGCATATTAAATTTCTTTCCGGAATTTATTACATGTTTGAAAACTGCTTCCTAGAGACTTTAATTATTTAATTTTAATTCTCCTTTATTCCATTCGATGCCGTGATCTGTGTGTTAAGTGTTTCAGATTTTATAGGGCATGAATGAGTTGGAGATTGGGAAGGAAGCTAGCAAAAATGGAAGAAACACAAGAATTTGAGGAGATAACCAGCGAGAAGTGACGCGGTCGCATGGCTCACGCGACCGTGCGAAGGAGAGCAAATCGCAGCGACGCGGTCGCATGGCTCACGCGGCCGCGCAGATTGGAAAGCCCAAGCGACGCGGTAGCGTGGACGACGCGAACGCGTGGCGAGGAAAAGCGCAAGTGACGCGTCCGCATGGATGACGCAATCGCGTGACATGTGCGATCTGCATAATCTGCAGAATTTGCTGGGGGCGATTTTGGACCCTATTTCGACCCAGTTCTCGGCCCGGAACAGCAGACTAGAGTCAGAGAATATGCAGAAACAAACAACACATTCATTGAGAGACAGTTTTAGATCTAGTTTTACTCTCTTAGGTTTTTCTCTCTAGGTTTTAGAATTTTCAATTGATCTTAGCATTGGAACATTGAGAAGAGTTATTTCCTCATCAAGACTTCGTCATTCTAGTTCGTTTTCTCAACTTGGTTTTATTCTTCCATGTTCTTTGTTTTGTTCAATTTTGTCATTCAGATACTTTTATGATTATTTAATGCAAGGATTATTTCTTTTTAATTCAATTTCAATTCCAATAATCAAGTCTTCTTTTAATTCCCTTTCATGTGCTATGGATTTATTATTTACAATGCGTGAGTAGTTTCTTTACTTGATGGGGAGTTGATTAAAAAGGAACTCTTGAGTTGGAAGGATTGAAAGAAAAATTATAATTGGGTTAATTGTTGGATTGTTATCTTGTCACCAACGTCAATCCCTTTGAATTAAGTGGGTTGCAACTTGTGAACAGATCTAGCATTCCAACTTGTTTGACTTTTCCTTACCTAGTAAAGGATAACCAAACAGAGCAACCATTAATTATAATTCAATCTTAAAATCACTCCATCAATAATAGAGATTCCAACTAATCAACTCCCAGTCAAGGCTTTTATTCATATTATTTAAATTTCCTCAATTTACATTCCAATTTACTTAACTCAACTTCTTGGAACATCTGATTAATAAGATAGCACACTTTTCTGCAACTCGTTGGGAGACGACCTGGGACTTAAAACTCCCAGTAATTTTTAATTCAAACTCTCTGTGACATACTTCTAAATTGATAGGCAGATTTTCGGTGAGTTAAGAACTATACTTGCAACGTAACCATTTTAATAATTTTTAATTCACCAGCTTCTGTGTCTCATCAGTAAGCTTAGAGTGGATGTTCAAACCTTCAGACAGAAAGAAGGTGAGTCCCTCTATGAAGCTTGGGAGAGATACAAGGAACTGACCAAAAAGTGTCCTTCTGACATGCTTTCAGAAAGGACCATCCTGGATATATTCTATGATGGTCTGTCTGAATTAGCTAAGATGTCATTGGATACTTCTGCAGGTGGATCCATTCACCTAAAGAAAACGCCTGCAGAAGCTCAAGAACTTATTGACATGGTTGCTAACAACCAGTTTATGTACACTTCTGAGAGGAATCCTGTAAGTAATGGGACACCTCAGAAGAAGGGAGTTCTTGAGATTGATACTCTGAATGCCATATTGGCTCAGAATAAAATATTGACTCAACAAGTCAATATGATTTCTCAGAGTCTGAATGGAATGCAAGCTGCATCCAACAGTACTCAAGAGGCATCTTCTGAAGAAGAAGCTTATGATCCTGAAAATCCTGCAATAGCAGAGGTGAATTACATGGGTGAATCATATGGAAACACCTATAATCCCTCATGGAGAAATCACCCAAATATCTCATGGAAGGATCAACAAAAGCCTCAACAAGGCTTTAATAATGGTGGAAGAAATAGGTTTAACAATAGTAAACCTTTTCCATCATCCACTCAGCAACAGACAGAGAACCCTAAACAAAATACCTCTAATTTATCAAACTTAGTCTCTGATCTATCTAAGGCCACTGTGAGTTTCATGAATGAAACAAGGTCCTCCATTAGAAATTTGGAAGCACAAGTGGGCCAGCTGAGTAAAAGGATCACTGAAATCCCTCCTAGTACTCTCCCAAGCAATACAGAAGAAAATCCAAAAGGAAAGTGCAAGGCCATTGAATTGACCATCATGGCCAAACCCACAAGAGAGGAGAAGGACGTGAATCCCAAGGGGGAAGACCTCCTGGGACGTCCAGTGATCAATAAGGAGTTTCCCTCTGAGGAACCAAAGGAATCTGAGGCTCATCTAGAGACCATAGAGATTCCATTGAACCTCCTTTTGCCCTTCATGAGCTCTGATGAGTATTCCTCTTCTGAAGAGAATGAGGATGTTACTGAAGAGCAAGTTGCCAAGTTCCTTGGTGCAATCATGAAGCTGAATGCCAATTTATATGGTAATGAGACTTGGGGAGATGAACCTCCCCTGTTCACCAATGAACTAAATGCATTGGATCAACTGAGATTGCCTCAGAAGAAACAGGATCCTAGAAAGTTCCTAATACCTTGTACCATAGGCACCATGACCTTTGAGAAGGCTCTATGTGACCTTGGGTCAGGGATAAACCTCATGCCCCTCTCTATGATGGAGAAACTGGGAATCTTTGAGGTACAAGCTGCTAAAATCTCATTAGAGATGGCAGACAACTCCAGAAAACAAGCTTATGGACAAGTAGAGGACATGTTAGTAAAGGTTGAAGACCTTTACATCCCTGCTGATTTCATAATCCTAGATATTGGGAAGGATGAGGATGAATCCATCATCCTTGGAAGACCCTTCCTAATCTATACATACCTCTACTCACGTTCCCTCCTCAGAATCCTATATCACCCTCTCTCTCTCTCCATTCACAGTCATCCCTTCTGTTTTCTATTCACCACTCACATCCATACACCCCACCTACCTTCAAAATTCAAAATTTCTTTCCCACCCAAGCCCACCCATATAGCCGAATACACACATCCCTCCATCTCCTCCATATCTTCTTCTTCTTCTACTATTCTTTCTTCTTTTGCTCGAGGGCGAGCAACATTCTAAGTTTGGTGTGGTAAAAGCATAGCTTTTTGTTTTTCCATTACCATTGATGGCACCTAAAGACTGGAGAAACCTCTAGAAAAGGGAAAGGGAAGACAAAAGCTTCCACCTCCGAGTCATGAGAGATGGAGAGATTCATCTCAAGGGTCTATAGCTCAGTGGTAGAACATTTGACTGCAAATCAAGAGATCCCTAAGATACCTCAGGGGATACATTTTCATCCACACAATTATTGGGAGCAACTAAGGGTGGAACATCAAGAGCACTCCGTCATCCTTCATAAAATTAGAGAAGATCAAAGAGCTATGAGAGAGGAGCAACAAAGACAAGGAAGAGACATAGAAGAGCTCAAGGACATCATTGGTTCCTCAAGAAGGAAACACCACCATCACTAAGGTGGACTCATTCCTTGTTCTTACATTCTCTATTTTTCGTTTTCTTATGTTAAATGTTTATCTATGTTTGTGTCTTCACTATGTGATCATTAGTATTTAAGTATCTATGCCTTAAAGTAGTGAATATGAATCCATCACCTCTCTTAAATGAAAAATGTTTTAATTCAAAAGAACAAGAAGTACATGAGTTTCGAATTTATCCTTGAACTTAGTTTAATTATTTTGATGTGGTGACAACACTTTTTGTTTTCTGAATGAATGCTTGAACAGTGCATATGTCTTTTGAATTTGATGTTTAAGAATGTTAAATATGTTGGCTCTTGAAAGAATGATGACAAGGAGACATGTTATTTGATAATCTGAAAAATCATAAAAATGATTCTTGAAGCAAGAAAAAGCAGTGAATACAAAAGCTTGCAAAAAAAAATAGAAAAAAAATAGCGAAAAAAAAAAAGAAAAAGCAAGCAGAAAAAGCCAAAAGCTCTTAAAACCAGAAGGCAAGAGCAAAAAGCCAATAACCCTTAAAACCAAAAGGCAAGGGTAAATAAAAAGGATCCCAAGGCTTTGAGCATCAGTGGATAGGAGGGCGGAGGGCAATAAAATCCTGGCCTAAGCGGCTAAACCAAGCTGTCCCTAACCATGTGCTTGTGGCGTGAAGGTGTCAAGTGAAAACATGAAACTGAGCGGTTAAAGTCAAGGTCCAAAGAAAAAGATTGGGATTTCAGGTATTTTCTGGCTGAAATTGAGGGACTTGAGCAAAAATCAGATTCAAAGGTTGAAGAAGGACTGCTGATGTTGTTGGATTCTGACCTCCATGCACTCAAAGTGGATTTTCTGGAGCTATAGAACTCAAAATGGCGCGCTTCTAATTGCGTTGGAAAGTAGACATCCAGGGTTTTCCAGCAATATATAATAATCCATACTTTGGCCAAGTTTAGATGACGCAAAAGGGCATTGAACACCAGTTCTACGCTACAGTCTGGAGTTAAACGCCAGAAACACGTCACGAACCAGAGTTGAACGCCAAAAACACATTACAACTTGGCGTTCTACTCCAGAAGAAGCCTCTGCACATGTAACATTCAAGCTCAGCCCAAGCACACACCAAGTGGGCCCCAGAAGTGGATTTATGCATCAATTACTTACTTCTGTAAACCCTAGTAGCTAGTCTAGTATATATAGAACTTTTTATCATTGTATTCGTAGTCTTGGTTACTCCGGTTCCCCTCTGGGGCCGAGACCAATGAACTCCATTATCACTTATGTATTTTCAACAGTAGAGTTTCTACACTCCATAGATTAAGGTATGGAGCTCTGCTGTTCCTCATGATTTAATGCAAAGTACTACTGTTTTATATTCAATTCAACTTATTCCGCTTCTAAGATATCCATTTGCACCCAAGAACATGATGAATGTAATGATTATGTGACGCTCATCATCATTCTCACTTATGAACGCGTGCCTGACAAACACTTCCGTTCTACATGCAAACAAGCTAGAATGAATATCTCTTAGATATCTAATACAGGAGACCGAGTCCGAGATATTAGAGTCTTCGTGGTATAAGTTAGAAACCATGGATGGCCATTCCTGAGATCCGGAAAGTCTAAACTTTGTTTGTGGTATTCCGAGTAGGATCTGGGAAGGGATGGATGTGACGAGCTTCAAACTCGCGAGTGCTGGGCGTAGTGACAGACGCAAAAGGATAGTAAATCCTATTCCAGTATGATCGAGAACCTCCAGATGATTAGCCATGCAGTGACAGCGCATTGGACCATTTTCACAAGAGAGGATGGGAAGTAGCCATTGACAACAGTGATGCCCTACATACAGCTTGCCATGGAAAGGAGTAGGACTGGTTGAATGAAGACAGCAGGAAAGCAGAGGATCTGAGGAACGAAAGCATCTCTATACGCTTATCTGAAATTCTCACCAATGATTTACATAAGTATTTCTATCTTTATTTTCTATTTATTTATTATTATTATTCGAAAACTCCATAACCATTTGATATTCGCCTGACTGAGATTTACAAGATGACCATAGCTTGCTTCATACCAACAATCTCCGTGGGATCGACCCTTACTCACGTAAGGTTTTATTACTTGGACGACCTAGTGCACTTGCTGGTTAGTTGTGCGAAGTTGTGAAGTTATGTTTGGACCATGGTATTGTGCACCAATTTTGGCGCCATTGCCAGGGAGAGAATGAGCAACAAATTTTACAACCTCAGAGTAACAATTTCGCGTACCACTAGACTTCTTTCACTTATGTATTTTCTACGGTGGAGTTTCTACATCCCATAGATTAAGGTGTGGAGCTCTATTGTTCTTCATGAATTAATGCCATTACTACTGTTTTCTATTCAATTCATGCCTACTTCTTCTCCAAGATATACTCTCGTACTTAATTCAGTTAAGTCAGAATGAAGGGGTGACCCGTGACAATCACCCAATCTTTGTTACTCGCTTAGCCAAGATTCGCGTGCCTGACAACCACAAAGCCGTCTACATGATGTTCAACGTAGTCATTGGACGACAGCTGGAGTATATTCTCTTGGATATCTAATACACAGACCGAGTTCGTGAGATTAGTATCTTCGTGGTATAGGCTAGAATTATTGGCAGCCATTCCTGGGATCCGGAAAGTCTAAACCTTGTCTATGGTATTCCGAGTAGGATCCGGGTAGGGATGACTGTGATGAGCTTCAAACCTGCGAATTTTGGGCGCAAGTGACAGTGTGCAAAAGGATCAATGGATTCTATTACGACGCTAGCGGGAACTGACAGATGATTAGCCATGCGATAGCTGTTCCGAGAGTTACCTGAAACTGTAGGTCGATCTCGGACGAGATCTTCTGTGCTGGTCGGAGATGACGTGTCCGACTGGTGGGCGGCGGCCGGAGCTGTCGTGTCCGACTTGTGGGGTTGGCCGCACTGCTGATCCTTCGTCACCGGAGGGTGGTGGTACCTGTAAGGGACTCCGATGCTTAAGTTAGCAAGGGTATTAAGCAGGTTTTTAGTAGAATCAGAGTATGAGTTATACCTGGGTGCTTCAGTGTATTTATAATGGTTGTGGGCTGACCTTTTTAGGTAAGATAAGTTAGTTATCTTATCTTATCTTATCTTATCTTTGGGTGAGGTCAGCTTATCTTTAAGGGAACCGCCTTTATCTCTATAGACTTGGACTGCATTTGGATGTGGGTCGTGTTCCTCTGTTTGGGCCCTTTACTGGGCTTTCCTGTTAATTTGGCCGATCTCTTTGAGAAGAGGTTGGATAGTTGGACCTGAAGAGGTCAGTCACCTTGTCACTAATCATCCCGGGTCGGACAGCTCGACCCAGGGTATGAACAGTGCCCCTGCTCGAGCTCGGTCTTTTCTTTTTGAGATCAAGTCTTAGTCTTAGGACTTCGATCCTTCTTGGGTGAAGCCGAACTCGAGCATTTGTCGACTTCTTTCGTTGTAGAATCTTCCTTTTTGAATGTGGAACGTTTTCTTCTGAAAGCGCGCGCTTTTGTATTAGCGCTCTGTTCTTGGGAACGTGCGAGGGTTGAATGCCCTCATTAATTGGTTTTAATTGCCTCATTTCTCTTAGCCTCTTTATTTTGAATTTCACATTTCAGAAAAACGATTTCTTTTCTCCGTAACCTCCCTGTTCTTCTCTCCTTCTGTTTTCGCCTAGGGTTTGTAGCTTTCGCCTCTTTCCTTGCGACATTGCTTGGTTATTGTTTACTCCTGGCTGCGGAAGGGCGATTCCAGATTCTGCTCTTCTTTTCAGCTTTCTCTCGAGGCTTTCTGCTTTTTCCAGGTTGGTTTTTTCTTACTTTCTTGTTCTCATCATTTTTCTGGTAAAACTTTGATTCTGAATATATGTTGAAAAGTTTGAACCTTTCTGTGGTCTTTGTGTTTGTTCGTCATTGTGATGTATTTTTTGGCCTCCTTTTCGTCTTTATGCGTACTCCTAGAACTTCTGTAGAGTCTTTTTAGGGCTTTGCATGTTTTGCTACTTGCTTCTGGTTGTTTTTTTATACTCGAAAACTGCATTTGTTTACTTCTGCAAAGATTGCCCCTTGATTTTTGCCCTATTGGTATCTTTTTCTTGCTGCTGAACTTTTGTAATAGAAGATTGGTGCTTCTTTTGACTTTACTTCGTTTGGGGGAATTTTATTTGTCTGAGGACAGGGTTGCGTCTTTGATGATATTTTGTTGCTTAGTAGATTCGTTTGTTGATTAAAACTGGGGTGGCGAGTCTGGAAGGTAGTTTATTTTGATGACTTTGCTCGATTTGTGGCTCGCAGCTTTCTTTTCAGAGTGTCGCTTTAGTTACAGATCACAAAAGAGAGGTTTATTGTTTTTCTGTTAGGATGTATGTGAGCTTGTAGGTTTTCCTAAATCCTTGTTCCATAACTTGCCTCCAAAAGGTGCCCCTGGATCTTTAGTGTGGGTCCTGGGGTTTTCTTTTGTTGCTTGTATTGCTCTGTGTCATTCTTGTCCGAGCTGTTCTGATATGGTTTGTTTTTGACTTTATCGGAGATGTTTGGGTTAGTAATCTATTTTCTTCTTTTCTTGCTGTAGGACTAGTTGACCTCATGTCTTCTCGCAAGAACATTGTTGAGACATCTTCCCAAGTCCTTGAGGGCATGGCTGATTGGGTAGATTCGATGGTTCTTTTGTGTGTTTTTTTGGTTGACTCCGAATTTTGTCAGCAGCTTAGGCAATTTCATAGGGTTTGTAGTAGTGGTAGTGAGGAAAAGAATTATGAGCTTGTACCCCCCACTCCTGAAGAGAGTTTGTTTCTCTACTCGAGTTAGTGGAGACCGTCCTTTTTTCTATGCATACGATTACTTTTTTGGTCAGATGAATATCACCATTCCTTTTACTCCTTTTGAGACCAATCTGTTGTGGTCTTGCAATGTAGCTCCATCCCAACTTCACCCCAATTCTTGGGGTTTTATAAAGATCTTTCAATTGCTGTGTTGTGAGTTTGACGTCCCTACTTCGCAATCCCTTTTCTTTTATTTGTTTATCTTGACAAAACCTGGGGTAGTGAAGAAAAAGGCTGCCTGGGTTTCTTTCCGAGCTTCGCAAGGGAAGAAAGTTTTTCTATGTATGACAAGTCGTTTCGTGATTTTAAGAACTATTTCTTCAAGGTCTGAGCTGTTGAAGAAGCTCGTCCCTTTTTTCTGGATGAGAATGATGAGCCCACTTTTCCTTTAGAGTGGCAAAAGAACGTTGTTGTGTCGAGGTATTCCTAGGAGATGTTGGACGAGGTCGAGCAGGCCTTTGTGACTGTGTTGGAGGAGAATTGGCGAGAGCCTCCCTATCTTGATACCAAAAAATTCTTAGGGGACCCCTCACTCCTTCGAGATGAGCTGGGTAGTGTTCAATTTTGGCTTTCCTTGTTTTGTTGAGTTTATTTCTTTACGAGCTCTTTTTTGATTTGTAACTTGGTTTCCTGCTGTGATGTTTTGTTTGCAGAGATGATTAAGAATAAGGAATCCATGAAGGCCTTTAAGAGGGCAAGAAAGGCCACTGTAGCTCAAAACGTCTCAGCTAAGGCAACCGGTGAGGGATCATCTCAAGTTCAGTCGAAGCCGGCCATACCGAACTCGCCGGGGGTGAGGAAGGTAATCCCTACTCCCCGGGTTCGTTTGGCTGATCCTCCTCAAGTTTCTGTTACTACTTCTGGTGCTCCTCCAAACAAAAAACAAAAAACAACTGAGCCTTTCAACCTTGATGTCCCTGACTTTGACACAGTTGAGTTTGTCGATCAGCAAATTAGTCCTTACGATACCATTCCTACCGACGATGTCTCTCTCCTTCGCTACTTGGATTTTATTACTCGGAGTAGCATCAAGATGGCACATATGGGAGCTGCCCCATACCGAACTGCCCAATACCTCCCTCTTCATGCTACCAAAGCTTTTATAGAGGAGGCTAAGCAAGAGTTCGACCGTATGAAGGGTTTGAAGGAGGAGCTCCAAGTGAAAGTGACCAAACTGGAGAAGGAGCTGGAGACCGAAAAGGCTAGTTCTGTTGCTTTGGCGGCTTCTGTGAGGTTGGCTGAGGATACCACCTTGAGGCACAAGAATAGCTATGTTACGGCCTATAGGGAGGTGATGCGTCTCAGGGAGGAGTTGGAGTCTGCCCGGGTTGATTATGCTGAGCTCCAGGGTCACCTTGTAGGCAGCGTAAATGCTGCTTATAAGAACCTGAAGGAGCAAGTTCGAGTTCTTGCTCCGGAGGTTGACCTTACTCTCTTTAGTCTGGACAATGTTGTAAAAGATGGCAAGATTGTCCCTGACGACCCTGATGACGATGATGTTGAACCTCCCCCTGTGCTTGCTGCCAAAGCCTCCGAAGTGCCGACTTCTTCTGCTCCTTCAGCTGAGGTTGATCATCCTGTGTCAGATCCTGACTGTCAAATCTTGAATCGGGATGATGGGACTGTGGATGCTGTGCCTATTTAGACTCGCCCTTCTTCACTGACGTTAGGATTTTTGCCGGTAAAGAATTTCATAAAAACAGTCACGTTGTAGATATAGTCTCTAAACCAACAGAAATCCCTTCATACAAAATTTTTAGTTGTCACAAGTAACAAACCCCTAAATAAATTGATAACCGAAGTATTCAAACCTCGGGTCGTCTTCTCAAGGAACTGCAGGGAAGTATGTTCTTATTATTGGTTATGGAGATTGTAAATTGGGGTTTTGAGAATGAGGAGGGAATGATTTAATTATCAAATAAAGTAAATGAAGAACAAGCAATTTAAATGGCAAGTAAAATAAACAAATGACTGTAAATACTTTTGGCAAGGTATGAGAAATTAGAGGTCCTATCCTAGTTACCCTTATCAATGATGATGAGAATTGAATCATAATTCCACTTTGTTAACCTTTACTAAGATAAAGGAAGGTCAAGGGATTAATTGATTGATCTTTGAATCCTATTTATTTCCTAAGGAAAGATTGGGATTATTGAAGTTCAATTCAATTAACAAAGATAACAATTATCAATCATGTTTGAGTTTGATAACTCCTGAGTTACTGATTTTTTAACCAAGACCAAAAGAAGAAAAATAAATCTACTGGAATAAAAATGTCTTCAGATGGGAATAACAATAATGTAAATAAGAGACATACAAAAATTATGAGGTCTTTTCCAAGGTTGTAATGGGGCCAAGATAAAGGTAAGGGTATATGTATAGGGCTAAGTGAGCTAATAAGTGAATCCTTAATTAGTCTAAGATCTCACCTAACATACATACTTTGTAAAGCAAAGCTTCTTTACTTATTTTCCCATATCTTCCCACTTTTGATGTTACATGCTCATGTTTCAATGTTTATTATTTTTATCTCATGTGCATTGCTTTATTTCACATTTGGAGAATTTTTTTGTGTCCCCTTTATTTAAATACTGAAGAATAT